>NC_061096.1:33952479-33977479 GCF_015104395.2 Macrobrachium nipponense
AGCACAATTGCCATATCGTTCACGGTTTTTTTTTATTCCTTGTGCATGTTCAACGCACTTGGCATGATTTCTTTCCGATGAATTCTAGCCTGTTCTTTGTACTACATGACGCACCCGGCACTTTCATGGCTTCCCCGTTCTTGATACGTGCCTCTTTACATACGATTTCGTACTGCCTCGAGAGAGAGAGAGAGAGAAGGAAACACCCCTGTGATGGCATTCTATCCAGGTTAGTTAGGGAATCTATCCAGGTTAGGGAAGTTTAGAACATTTTTTTCTTATGAATTCTCTCCTTCTTTCCAACAGCCAAGTCTCCTCAGGAATTAGCCCCGGGCGATGAGGGAAGTCGCTGTTAAAGTGTTCTCGCGTCTTTCCTTGGTCTCTTCTTTCTTTGCAGGCGTGGAGCAAGCGTGAAATAACAATCGCTGCGCCGATTTCATCTACGGGCCAGTTATCACTCTCTGTTTCCGTTCGGAATGCGTACAAACTATATTTCTGTTTCATTATAGATATATATCATTACTATTTGGTTTTGTTTTCCGTTTTTACCAACTTTTAGCGTAAATGGGGAAGGGGCTGAACAAATCAGAAAATAGCTGTGACGTCTACTTTTACACTGTCTATATTTAGAAACAAACACTCCGCATCTAGATATTTTTATGTTTTCATATTTCAAATGTGTTTCTCCTTACTTAAGTTGACTTAACATGAGAGAGAGAGAGAGAGAGAGAGAGAGAGAGAGAGAGAGAGAGAGAACTAAGTACGTCCAGTGCCTGACCAACATCAAAATTAGGGGGTTTCATTCAAGGATTAAGGCCATCCTTTCGGCTGGTTGGTCGGTTAGCTTAAATTTGGCTGGCATATGCTAATTCGGGCTCTTGCGCTGTGTGTGCAAAGGTGTAAAAGGGATTAGGGTCTTGGTGTGGACCACTAGGGTGGACCGCGTGATTCTGCCCTACTAATACAAAGCTATGCTTTCAGCTGCAATGTTGGTTACTTGCTCATTAATCTTTTAAAAGGTCTGCTTTGCCTTTGTTCAATTTGCTTCTCTCAGTTTAGCAATCAGAACTTAAGGGATTCCATTTCTTTTTTAAATAATTCACTAAAACAACGTTTCATTAAAAAATTTCGAATCGTAGCTTCAGTTTTCCAAAACCTGATTCTATAACTTAAGACATAACGGCAACGGAAGCCTGAATGTGCATTGACAAGTACTGTCCATGAAATTTTAATAGGCCTTATGGAAACCAATCGACAGGTAGTCTTCCAAAGGGCATTCTTATAGTATTCACCAGTTGCCATTAACTGACAGTGCCGAACGGATGAATAAGAAAGAGTAGGAAATACCAAGAGTGGAACGAAACAGGTATACAAAGTACTTAGCTTTATGAATATTAGCCTAACCAGCAAAGGGTCACTGCCAAACAGACACACTCCAGCTGCGTGTTGAACTCACACTATCTTTCATATTCTCTCACCCTTCACGGATATAAAGGCCCTTTCTTTTCCAGTACCACTTCCACTTCACCTATACCTCAAGCCTTCTTGAGCCTTCGTCTCCTCCTTGCCCCTAGCACTTCAGAATTATACACGTTTCTCTTCTCACTCATCTCTAATCGTCTTTTCTATCCCCATGATCTAACCTCAAAATACTCTTGATTTGTCTGGCTTCATTTGTGAATATTTCTTCAAATGTCGCGAATATCTGGATAAAAATATCCTTCAAAAATTACGTTAAAAAACACACCAGACGAATCAAATGTGCAATCGTAGTCGCAATCACCTTACCTTTACATTTAAATCTAGATATTCCCTTATCCACATAGTACATGAATAAGGACTAAGCACATCACCGACAGGAACAAATCTTAAAAAGGATCGACAACAACAATGATTGTCACACTGACATATTAAAAATGAAGCTGCTTTATAAGGAATCTATCCCGAAAAGGAGCCAATAAAAAAAATAGTAACAAGTTCGACGGGCTTACCAAGGCAAGGTTATTGACCCCTGAGCACTACAGCCTTTATAGCGTTGAAGTCTTCTGTTTGTATAACGTCATCGCCAAGTATTTTTCAGACTGTTTTAAAGGAACATTTTCCCTTTATCTCATATTTTATTACATGCTATTTTGATTTGCTTATCTCTTGATTTTATATCTCTCTCTAGCATCAGTGGAAATTAAGTTAATCACGTCATCACTAATCAGAATATTCATTCCTTCGGTTAGCAATATAATATACATGGAAACTGAGAATATGCAAAATCAAATGATATACTCGACATTGAAGTTGCATTTAGTATACCAAAGGCGTATCCTGTATAACGTCACTTGGAACGCTATAGACTGGCAAACAGATAATCGTATTTAGGTTCCAAAGTTACTTATAGTTCCGTTAATATCACGTGCTTTTTTTCATAAATAAGTTAAATCTTCAGTACAAAATAATGTCAGTGTTGAAGCCTGGGAGCTTCGTCCGGTTTCATCCCTTGCTCTGCAAAATACTTTTGAGCGGCGGGGTTAATTGTACGGTCCGTGGAGAAAAGTGGGTGAACAGGTAAAGAAGGGATAAATGGTGGAATTTTTCTCATGGCCAGAAATGAAACCCACTCCGCGAGATGTAGGATATGAATATGGGAGTCTCTCTCTTTAAAACTACTAAAATTCTATTGCAATGAAGACTTTGCTACTTATACGCTCCATAAGCGCTCGACTTGCATCTTAATTCATTTGCTCTCCAAGTTTGTCGTTTTTTTTTTATTCCTTTGTCGTGCGTGTGTGTGTAACATAACCGAGTTCACAAAAATGTTTTGGGAGAACTCAATGAATTCTTCAAAAAGAAAAAAAAAAAAATCGAACATCAACGGCTAAGTTAAAATTTACGAAATGGTCACGACAATGATCAGCCTTAATACTTAGGTATTCGGTTATTAACAATTGATAATAGTTCATGCACCAAAATTATTTTCGGAGAAATGTAATGAGTAACTTAGACTTCCCTAAAACATTTATATATATTATAATACATAATCTATATATATATATATATATATATATATATATATTTTATATATATCTATATATATATATAAGATGAAGTAAGAAAAGCGTACAAAAAATACCTTCCACTCCCCACTTCAGCAACAGCAACCTCAAGCTGCCCCTCTTTTTAAACAGTGCCACTTTCTCCAAACACGTTCGAAGAGAAGGAAGCATTCAGATTTTTATTTCCTTTAATTCCGTCTATCAGATCGAATTCCACTGGCAGGCCTACTGGGAATAGCCACGACAATACAAAGCTCAGGCGGATTCCAATCTTCACACCATTTTGACTACCGTCTTCATGAAAAGAATTAAAACTAAACTTTACAGAAAAGAAGAAGAAGAAGAAGAAGAAGAGCTTCAGGCCCGTCATCAGCAGCAGAAGCTGTTCTTTGACCTACATTTGAAGCGAGCCAAGGTTCGCCGACGTCCCGCGGAATATGATCATCATCATCGTCGACACGTTCCCGAAAACCCCACCAAACACGAAAGGGACAATAAATAAACCTTTTTTCCAGTAATGCCAAGTCATGTGAGACGTAAGCTGTCATCATATATACATCTACGTACACACCCAAGCAATTACTTGAAGCTCTATTGCAAGTTTAGTGCAAAAGGATACGCATTAAGCTCTGGTTTGAAGGTCTGTCGTAAAACGAGAAGCGAACGCCGGAATTTATTGCATCGAGAGATTTTTGTGCGTTTTGTCTCGGGAAGGAGAATAAGAATCGGCAAACAAACAAACAAACCAACAGGCACTGCCGAGAACCGAGACACCTAACTCGAGGTATTTGACCTAAATAATAGAGAGCTTGACTTCGCCTCTTCTCTTCAGCTCTAATTCAGAAAAGTCAATGGAAACTTACAGAATATGATTCATTGACGGCATCATACAACAAACGCAAGAGTTGACTGCTCTAACGAGAGAAGATGACGCAGATGTATGGGGAGATTTGTAAAGAGAAGGTATGTGAATGACCTAGTTACAGAGGGAGGTTGTGGCGGCGGCAGTCGGTGTAGGTGATGATGCGCACATGCGCGATAGGAACTTGTCTCTTTAGGTCACTTCCCGGTACTCGAGTATAAGAAGGCAGGTTTTCGGAGGGACTCTGCTAGTCGTTTTATAGCTGCTCTCCACAAACCATCAAACGAGTACGTTGTTGTGTCTTCTTCGCCTGTTCAGCTTTTGGGAATCGAAGATATCCTAGAGTGTCTCAAGTGTGTTTGTGTGTGCTTACCATTTTGGACCAGTCTCTCGACAGTGGAAATCTAATGGCGATGTCATAGCGAGGAGGAGATTATATGACACATCACGCATATTGTCACTGATTTTGAGAAGGCGGCCGCGTATATACATAGCAGTCCCATTTATACAAACAAGCCTTTATGATAGTGTGCGCATTACGTATTTAATCGTAACCCACGAACTGTGAACATGATCTTGCAATCGGAATGAGATTCCAGTATTTTGAGAACTTACATCCGGTTATTACTGTCAAAGCAAAAGATTTGCTCTTCAATGGATTATCTTCGAAAACCGCCGTCTCATCTTCCTTCTTCTCAGTCATGCACTACCTTTAACTGTTTGGCCATACAAATGACCATCCATGTATAGTTGCTACGAATGAATATATGTGCCTATGCATAAACAAAAAGTTTCAGTAGATTCTACGAAACCGGAAAAAGACAAAACTGATATGATCTTAAAGCTCCCCCAGAGCGACGGTCGCTCACTCGTTCGCCCGGTGATTACTGCTATTCGACGCGTCGAGTATCACTTGACCTTAGCCATGACTGCTACATGACCTTTAAAAAAATCCCTTTCGGCTCCACCGCATGAGCAAATTAGTTCATTTCTGCAAATGACGATCAGAGATCTCAACGCTGCATAATGAACCAATCCGATTCGTTTCCACGTCATAATTTGCTATTATTCCTTCTTCACCTCCCTCTCGATCATTATCAGATGCTCTGATAACCGAGAACCGTAGTAACTGCCGATAAATGTCAGCGTTTACCTCCGCTCTATACGTTCAAACTCTCAAAGTTTTTCTTATGATGACACTGCGGCTTTGTTCTTGGCCATAATGACACCATTGTTTTAAAATCTAGTCACAGAACGGTATGAAAACAAATTCTACTATTCCGTACAGTAAACAACAGCATTTTTATTCATTTACAAAATAATAATACAAAATAAAAACAATAATAATGATACCGTAAGTTCTCGACCTCAGAGAAAATAGTTTAGGCCTCGTTGCAACCCCTGGCCACTCACGCCAGTCTCATGAGGGTTACCGAAAATTCCCCGGCACAAATAGTACCCTTCTGAAAGTTGAACTAAATACTGCCTTATGCACCTGGTACTTGAGTCAACTGTGGTGAAGAATTCGCAAATGCGGTTCCGCAGATAATTTTGGTTTTGATAAACAAACTGATCTACGATAATCCATCACCAGTTATAGTATGCAAAAGCAAGCGATGACAACAAATTGGTACCTAAGCAATCGTTTTCTCCATCACTCAATATTTTTAGATATGCTAGCAGCTGCATATATGTAGATAAAATGAATAAACAGATAACACGGGATATATATATATGATATTAGGTATAATAATATATATATAGATATATATATATATATATATATATTAATATATAATATATATTATTATATAATTAAATAATATATATAGATATATATATATATATATATATATATATATATATATATATATATTCCACAATTCCACCTATAGCCAAGAAGCTTCATCAGCTCTCCGGAAATTAACATTCACACCTGAATAACGTAACATAAAATACCGTAGAAGTAATACCAAGAGGCATTTCAAGATTCAATATTCCGAATGTAACGAACGGCGGCCATTTGTCACTATTGAATCTTAACATTTCCTTTGCTATGATGTTGCGATTAGAGAGAGAGAGAGAGAGAGAGAGAGAGAGAGAGAGAAGATTCATTTCCTTTGCTATGATGTTGCGATGAGAGAGAGAGAGAGAGAGAGAGAGAGAGAGAGAGAGAGAGAGAGAGAGAGAGAGAGAGAGTGCTCGTTGTAGAAACGTGTAGTTTTCATAGACATTATCCTGTTTCATGCAACTGAGATGTTATTGACGATTTCTTTTTTTATTTCCTGTTTCATGAATGTCATCATTTATCATTATTGAACCTGAAGGGCTCCAATGCATTTCATTGTCTGTTATTATTGAGGCGTTTTATTCGCAACTCCCTAAGCACCATGTCATCTTCTTTGCAGAATGATAACGAGGGCATTTCTGGTAGTGGCGTTAGCGGCGACCGTCCGCTGCGCAGCGGTTGCTGAGGAATCTTCTTCAGACAGAGATTCCAAATGTAAGTAAAATGAAACTGAGATTCAAGTGTGGAGGCAAAGATAGCAGACATGAAAAAAATGTCTGCCATCTTTGACGAGCAGGGCAGGGAAGCAAAATGAAACTCAAACTTTGTTATTTGACGTTCGCCGATTTGTTTCATCACAGCGTTACAATCCTTTTTGCTTTTCTTATTTACTCACGACTAATCTATTTTGAAACCTTACTGTTATAAATTTATATTATCTTTCCTGCCGTTTCTTATCTTTATTTTTCATCTTGACTTTTATCACTTCTTTAATGACCAAATTGTCTGTCGCCTTAATTGGGAACATCCTTCATTTAACAGAACGATTGTAGTATTGTATCATAAGGGAACAAACTTGAGCAAATGTAAACCGACGACAAATGAAGAAAACGGTTATAGCTCCTATTCTTGGGTTATGGTAAATATTCCAATAATGGTAATAAAAAAAAGGGCGCTGTCACTTGATGTCATAAATGATCTCATATATAAAAGCACAGGCTCAGCAACTTTCCTGGCGCAGTAGTATATGAGTGTCGTTTGTCAAAAAGAAAACCTGTTACGGGAGTTCCAGGAAGACTCCAGAGCAACGGGTTACGTCGGAGATACCTGGAGCCCGAAAGGAGAAAACGTTCTTCGCCCGAAAGTAGGTCTGGAGGTCGGATGGCTTTGACCTACCTTCAGATTGTTCACCTCAGGAGGACTAAGGCTGCTAGACCCTCCCGGCTCCCATACACACGCCCCCGCCCCCCCTCTTTCTCTCTCCTTCTCCATAACGTCAGACCAAAGTCAAGCTGCAAATATTTGTTGCATATTTTTTTTTTTTTTGCTGTATTTTATGGCTTGTTTTGGCGATTAACAATGTGTGCTTAAATTCATTCCTTTACTCTGAATGATATAATTCAGACTAAAGTGCTACGAATAATGCTACAATAACCCCATAGTGAAGACCAAGTTTTGCCTTTGAATAAAAAGAAAGGTGACGGTAAATATGTGTATGTATGATGTAATTTCATGTATGTATGTAGTATGTATGTATGCATATTGTATGATATTATATATATATATATATTAATAATATATATATATATATATTACTGTTAACTCTCTTTTATATATAGTATAGGGTGAACGAAATGTAGGCGGACGGATGATAACATTTATTTTGAGATTACATTTGCAGTTATAGCTACTACCTTAAATAATTAGATTTTTATCAACTATGATTACATTTAAAATTAAATTGTACTGTATGCAAAAACACAATACAAAGCCAATGAAGTAGTATATATATATATATATATATATATATATATATATATATGTATATAAAATATAAACAACACAACAACAATAATAATAAAATAATAATAATAGATATCACCGTTACAGTACACCCTAACACGAACCCTTTTCCACCTATTGGTTCACCATATCATATATATATATATATATATATATATATATATATATATATATATATATATATATATATATATATATATATATATATACTTACACACACACACACACATATATATATATACTATATATATTATACACACAAACACAATACTATGTGTGTGTGGCTTTCTCTTCTTACTGGAGGCTGGGTGAAAGCGAAACATACTGGTTATAGCGGAGACGAAAGATCCGGTCCAGCATTTGAATGAAATTCTTGACCGTTAGAACCGTTAGGAGCATAGGGGCAAAACTGGTCAGACAAGTCAGCAGCTGAGTAACAGACCTCGGACCGCCACTTCTTTTGGATGATAATATCCCGGCTTTTTTTTTTCTTTTTTTTAGTATTATTATTGCCGGAGGGACTGACTGACAACCTTTGAGGTCATTCTCCTGCTATGGAAGACGCGGCGTCGGTTCCTGTAGCCCCTGGTGATGACTCTCTCTACTCTAGGCAAATGAAACGGTACAATTTGGAAATTTTGGCCCTTTACGGTTTCAAACTATAGTTGTGCGATCTCTTTCACATGATTTATCAATAATAAAATTAGTAAAATCTTCTATGGTTTACGTTATTATTTGTGCATATGGAAACACCAAGCACAAAAAATAGTGTATATAAAATGATGCATCTGAATTTTTTTTCCAAAGTATGGCAATTCTCCCGAGTCACAGAATGACGAAAAAAGTGACGGCCACCTTGAACATATGATCGGGAGCTCGTCAAGAGACAATATCCCCCTGGCTTTGCATCCCGAGTGTGCGACTTCCGCCTTCGTATTCCCACAAATTAGCCTACATAAGTCTTGCGCAATGGGTATGCCCTAAACAGCGGAGTTTTTCTTCCTCCTTCGTTTTGATTCGCGAATCACTCGCCAGTTCTAATAGTTTCCCTATTCTCAAAAATTAATGTTACGCCAAGCCGAAAATACCCAATTAGTAGAGCACCTGTACAGTTTTTTGTTTCTTTCCCAGTCTTCTGCGTATCAATTTTCTTTTGTTACGTAAAATACAGTAATCTTCCTAGTAGCTTTAACCATATTCAATGATCGCTTATTCCGTTGCCACCGTCCCTTATAAATAATACTGATAGCAAGTTGTGTAAGCTCATTTCCAGCTCTCACAAAATAAGAACCTAGGTGCGTTTTAACGAAACGAGTGTTCATGTGCAAATAAATTCTAAAAATAGCTATCAGGTTCATTTTCAGATGTCTTCATAAAAACGAAAGATTTTTGTTCCTACTCAGTATTCAGTGACTTGCACTAGATAAAGAGTATCCTTCTGCAGCGCAACATGTCACATGTTTACCTCAGACTTTGGGCTGATGTGCCTATTAGACTGCTCTTGTGAGCGTAAAAAATAAATAAATAATAACAAAAAAAAAAAAAACCTTGAAAATCAGTCCTTTTCTTCATACAACATCGATCAAGTAGGTACAGGCGATACTGGGAGACGGTCGGGCCTTCTTCCTGTGTCCAAGAGAAACTCCTTTAGGAATGTAGGTCGCACCTGTGACCCACAGACCTACACAAACCAGTCTGTACTCTAACCCGCTGAGCAACCGCCAATCATGTCCTAAAGCGGCCGACCACCTGCGCTCCCTTTCAACCAGTTGGATGAGAAACTTAGCTGAAAATGACTAAAACTGTCGAGGGGAAAGAGGCGTTCTCTGTCGCACGAAAACTGTTTGGAATGTGAACATTATCTATCAAGGCACTGGCACTACAAAACCTAAGACGTATAACTAATGACATTGGGACTGAGAATCGGAGACACAGGGTTAGGGACGCGCTGGGATGAGAATTAACCTTCAGGGGAATCTCGGCCTAGGAATGTGGGTCAACACCTAGCAGCCAAAGCAGCGGAATGGACTCCGGTTGCGGTCATTCACCTCGAGAGGACCCGTTCCCATCGGCGACCACCTCTTTTTCTACGACTTCATGTTCTCCGAATAACACGCTTTTTTCAGTTACCTTAGCACTATAATAGATTTCGTTTCCTAATTAGCACTTTTTATTCCAATAACCTGAAAGGTTTCTGAAATGTTTGATCATAGCTCGTGGTAAAATAATTAGTCAACTTATTTTAACTGACAATAATATCATAAATTATATAATAGCTCACCAAAAGGGTGTCAGCTTGGCCTTATACCGATTCAAGGCACTTGTTAAAAATTCTAAATGCTAAAAATCTTGGTCTCCAAAAGCCAGTTGATTCTTTCATAGACATTCACGAAACAGAATTGTACAGAAACAATCAGTGCCGAGGATACATATGTAGAAGTATGTTGCTCAAAACAGTTTGGAACCACACGCATTTAGGCATCATTTTTGACATTGCCTACATGACAATTAACTTCGAAGATAACATCTTTCAACTCTCTCTCTTTATTTTCGTTCAATACACAACTACCTTGCACATTAAACAATTGATTCATTGTATTTTCTTTCTTTTTTTCCGCAGTATTTCCTGTAGTACAAATCGTCACCTTTGAAAATGGCCCGTGCACGGCGGGCACCGGAGAAAGGGGAACCTGCTACAGCCAAAAGGAATGTGAAACCCTCCAGGGATCGGCCTCAGGCACTTGTGCCAATGGCTTCGGAGTCTGCTGCGTCTGTAAGTTACTCCTAATGATAGACAATGCGGATGCACTGTTTGTGTGTGCGTGTGTGTACGCGTGTGCTCGTTTCCAAAATCGAGACTGGTTGCAATTTCAACTCTGAATCAAAATAATCATTTTCATTCTTAGAGCATGAATGTTTCACTTGTGAAGAGTGAAGATTTTTTTAAGCATTTATTTTACACTTGCATCTAGACAAGTACCAGTTTCAGATAGTCATGGATGAATGTGCTGTCTGCAAAAGTTAATTATCATAAGTTAGGAACTCTGTATCGGACGCTGTCATAGGTTCATCAAAACGAGAGGAGGGAGGCAAAGCACGCCCCCTCCCCCTTTCACGATGAAAACACAGCAGTTGACCCTCCTACCCTAAAATTACAGTACAGGCGACCTGCGACGGCACGATATCTGTGAATGGCACTTATTTCACCAACCCGGGCTATCCAAGCAGCTACGCCAGCCCCGGAATGTGCTCAGTGTTGCTGAAGCCACCTGCCGGTGTAAGTATCCTGCCACCCACTGGAATGATGAGTCATTAACCTTCCCATGATCTCTGCGCCCTTGCCCCGTTTCTAACATACCTATGCCCCAGGAATCAAATGGGTATGGTCAATCCCCACATATCCAGGCCTCTTCGGATACCTAGATTCAATCATATTTCAATAATATGGGATGCATTTAAGGTTCATTTATTTCATACCTCTCCACTTCATCATTTCTATTTCTTGCCTGTTCGTGTCGAGCTCCCGTCTTCTTCCTTTCTTGAAGCATTTGACTTTACTCGAGAGGGATTTTCAGAAGCTTCGAAAAGAACCTAATTTGCTAAGCATTCTTTCACATCCCCTCTCTAAGAATCTTCTCATTTCTATCACTCTTGAATTTATACTGGCTAGAAATACCCTTCGTCTGCCTACTCTTTGCTGTTCATTGCCCTCTTGCTAAACTTATGTAATACCAGCAATGTTCTCTGTATATTAAATAATCCTTCCCATCTTCGATCTCTGGGTCCTCGCGCATGACTAATGCTATCAAATAATCATCAGCTTCCGACTTTCAGGGGACAATGTGGCTGGAGAACGCTTTTCAGAAGGATATAAACTGCATGAAATTCTCTTTCTCGCCTCTTATTCCTCACTGGGAGGCGAAGCATGACTGGAAGAGACAAAAGGCTTGGGAGGAAGGGAACGGAATGAGTAACCATCATTCCGACTTTCCCTTTCGTGTTTTACCTTTTTTAGTTTGGTATTAGCTATGGTAGCAAGCTTGATAGTTCTGAGAGATTTCCTACGACTGTCTTGCAGTTCGCCTAACATGCGGGTCCGTCATAGAACAGAATAATTCCTACTTTGTTAACCCTGGATACCCAAGCTTCACAATGGTGCCTACAAGATGCACGGTGGCTATACGCGTTCCGCCTGAGGTGAGTCGTTTCCCCAGATACCCTCATTACTTGTGCTCTCATCACCGTCAATCTAGTGGCACCATTTCTGATCGCAAATCCATGCGAAGCACCGCTCTAAAAATCTATTCTTACGAGTCCCTGTTCACATAAACGGTCCTGAGGGAATCTGAGTATAAATGAAAGTGAACTGACAAAACTAATGCATACACACACCCTTCAAAACTCGGCCTGACTGATGCTTTAAGTCTTGATGACCCTTGCTACCCTCTGCTTGCACTAACAAAACGCTCATAAGGGTTAACGTTTATGAGGACATTTCCATTTGTTGCATATCTTACATAAGAGTTTTTGAGATGAATCTTTTGAAAAATGATATTGCTGTCTTGAGAGAGAAATATTCACCTTGCACACCGATGCCTACAAGATTCTGACTTTTCTATTACCTTTCCATTTATGCTCATGACGTTACATTAAGGCAAACTTGACTGACAAATATCATCTTTCCCTGCTTATCTTTGTTGCTGAATTTGAACTGGTGGCAGACATGTCAAATTCTGATCGACTTCGATGCCTTCAACCTCATGGGTCCCGTTGAGGGAGAATGTGGCAACGACACCTTCGTCGTCATGGGAGCCAACCCTGGAAGCACCGTACCTGTCTTGTGTGGAGACAACAGCGGCCAACACAGTAAGTTATCGGTCGACGAATTTCAGTTGACCTATTTTGGAAAATACCTTGAGTACAGAACGATAAACGTTCGTTGCGGTGCCGCCAACAACACACTCATGGACCAAACATTTCTCTCCTTCAGTCTACCTTGACGTCGACAACACCAACGACCCCATCCAGCTGATCGTCACCAACTCTGCCAACAGTTACGGCCGCCAGTGGAAAGCTGGGATCACCTTCATAGGGGAGAATGACCCTTGCAAGGCTCCGCCTCGATGCCTGCAGTACCATAAGAACACAGCAGGTTCCATCATGTCCTTCAATTATGGCTCGAATCCTATGATGTTGACAAACCAGGTAGGATGTTCATGAGGACTGAGCTTTCCTTGGTTTTCCCCTTCATTCGTTTATTGTTTCTACAGTTGTCGGCTATATTTCAATCATTCATCTTCAATCACTCCTTTACCTGACTAGATGAAGGTCGTTATAACTCGTACTATTTTACATAAACAAAATTTCAGTTCATGCATTAAAATGTGAGGGAAATGAACATGGAAACAAGAATAAAAAGTTCTCTCTCGCTCATGCATAATTTCACTGTATTTTTTTCAACAGTTGTACAGTATTTGCTTCGGATACGTGCCCGGATACTGCGACATTGGTCTTAACTTCGACAGGTTTGATTTAGGTAACATTAACCAAGCTTGTGAGAACGATTACTTGGCTATCGGCGGGCAGCAGCACTGTGGAGACTACAGTCCCTACACTGCACAAGGTAGGCTACTCATAATAAGGCATACCTGGTCATGATTTGCAGATAACTTAATAATGAGAAGGCATTCCTGGTCAGGATTTGGAGATAACTTAAAAATGCAATTTCAAATATATAGTAGTGTTCTAGTCGATGTCTGTGGTAATGCCCTTCTCTTTTTCTCTTCTTCCTCCTTCAACAGCCAATGCCACAGGACCCATTGCCATCCTAGTTGCATCTGATAGCGACAACAGCCGAGAGGAGGAAGGCTTCAGCGGAAACTACATGATGATGCCCTGCTAGTGACGCTCAACTGATTCTCATCTCAATTATCCTCCCCTCTCCTCACGTAACCCTCCTCCACCCTCACTTACAGGAGTGTTTGTTCTCCGTCCTGACCGCCAAGCTATAAGAATATTCCCCTTTCATAATAATTTTTAATACGTTTCAATATCTAGTTTCGCAACGTAGCGCATTATAACCGCTTGTTTTCTGTAAGACACTCGCAATGTTCCACTTCTTTCTTATCGAACAGGAAGATTTCTTATAGTTCGCGGCGGCGCAGGCTTACATTTAGCAAGTAACTGTGATTAGGTTATTTAACATCTAATGCAAATCTATTTGATATTGTTGCACGCCATGTGTTATTGAGCACTTCGGCTAAGTAGGGTTTGACAGGGTTATAAAATGTTATCATCTTTCATACTATGACGTGCCTCTGTAATACAAAGGCTTCGTCACGCAACATAATTATGTAATATATTGTAACATATGTGGGCAGCAAGAGACATGTATATCACTGTACAGCGATCATCATCATCATTATTTTCTTTATACCAAGTCAAGTGAGCGTGACTGGAGGTGCATGAGTGCGTGTGTGAATGTCTACGGATGAACGTGAAGGCTGTAAGAGAATGCCAATTCTTATTTATTACGTAAGTTATGTCTAATTTATTTAAGCTTTTATTTATACTGATTAGTGCTGAGCGCGGCAAGATAACAACACTTGTCTTCATGAGCAAATCCTCAGGGCTATCAAGGTAAGAGACAAGAGAAACTAAACCAACAACAACAAATGCAGAAGTGAACGCAAAGGCAAGAGTCAGTATCCATTGAAAAGCAATACTGTATCATTAAGTGTTCACTGTATCATATTGTTTTAATTTTTACGAAAATAAATACTGTTAAAATAAGAGAAATGTTTGTATTTCATTCGTCTTCCTACTCGCGTTCAACAAGCACGGCGTCGACCAGGCTCATCAGTGACAGCCAAGGGGGTTTTTACATTTTTTTTTCGGATAAAATTATACTATGTATACAACTTAGCCTGAACTGCAAATTACAGCTCATGGCCTATATATCCTATACAAAGCATAAATTTATCTGATAAAAGTATGAAGTTTCTGAAACACAGCAAGCAAACTGTATCAGCTGGGACCAAATAAAAAAGAATTGACACCATTGTAAAGAAAAAAAGAAAGAAAAAAACACACATTGTTGCTATTGACTGAAAAGAGTTCAAAATTGGTTGCTGAAAGTTGAGTACAAGAGTGTCAAGGAAGAGCTATCTAAAGAATATCTCTGACTCCTTAATGAAAACTACAAGTTATATGGGAAACGAGGACGGCTAAAAAGTGGAGGAAGAGCACATTTCGAGGACCTATATAACCCAAGTTCATCGACGACCTAACCCAAGTTCATCCACAGAGTTGTGGGAGACATAACAACATCGTTGCACGTCGTCTTTGCACGTTAAGTTCGCCGCCTCGGGTAAAGGAGAACACTTACGCTAGCTCCAGTCTGCAATTGGTAAATTGATCAAGGAAAAAGATGGTTCGGAGAATTTTACAGTCGTGGATGAATGGAACACATCAAAGTATGCCACAGGTATAAAAAGCCTATTAACACTGTGGGGTTTGTTAAACATGAAGCGGCAGATACACCACCACTGGCACCAGCATTGGGAAGGAATGATGCACTTGCGCGGTTTACCACAACTCTCTAAAAAGAGAGCGAGAGAAAAAAAAAGTAATAATCGTCTCGCCAAAAGCAAAATTTCGCAAGATACACTGCAGCATTAAGCGTGCTCTATCGGCGGAGCTTTTCTTAATAGATAACATCGCCACGAAACTCTTACTGACATTACCTAGAGTACTGGCCCAAGACCATCACCATCATTGTGGCTCAAGGAAGCAATCGAGTACCATAGTCATGACGTTGTAGGTCACGTCATCCCCCGGCCCTGGGCCACAAAAAGGGTTTATTTCCATAAGAAATCAAAAGGCCCATATTTGAATTCCCTATGAAATCGTTAATATATGGAAGTTAACATTTAGACCCCAATAATTTGACTAAGAAAAATAAATATTTATATAATGTATATATATAAAAAAACATGCTGCTTAGTTGTCAATTAATATTTTTATATATAATCAAATATTTTTTACATACTATTGTATAAATTTATATTTTTCTCACTCAAAATATATGGGTCTCAATGCCAAATTTCCTCTATCAACGGTTTTCTGGCCTTTTCAAAATCGGCCCCATTGATTTCTTACTGAGCGAAAACGACTAGTGGCACGGGGAGCGGTGACTGTGTCACACTACGGTAATCTATTGCCTTTGTTACTCCCTAATACGTTATCAATGTGTCTGGGTCAGAGTTTTGACGCCCAAGGTCAACATAACATTTAGAACGTACGATATAAAACTATTCATGAATCGACACAACACAAATAAATAAAGGTTTTCTGTGTCCGAGTTTTTTTTTTAATCACCGTGTATGCATACTGCTGGGTGAGCAAACACCAGTATTAAGACCACTGACTAATACTGTAAATAACAAGAACACAAAACAAAAGACAGAATTCAAGTGATATGGTACGTGTAGAATAAACTTGCAAATCTACACCGTGCTTACCAGCAGAGCCGGTTAAATGCCAATTTGACTAATTTGATCAAATTTGTCCCCGCGCCTTAAGGAGCACGAGGGAGGGGGCGGCTCAACAGTTGCCATTTGAAAAGCCCTTTCTGTACTCTAGGAGGACTAAACCACTACAAAACCATAAAATGAAGACTGATAACGTATTATTCCACACATTATTATGCATACCATACCTAATAACTGAAAATTTCCACTTGGAAAATAATTTTAATGATAAAAAAAATCAATTTTTGGTTTAGACACGTAAACTAAGCAAAATATATAAACAAAATATCAACTTTAACTTTCTAATTGCCCTGCAAATCCTAGCACCGGCCCTGCTTAACAGTATACTTTACAGTAAATTACTGCACGTAACGTACGATGATTTAAAACTATTCATGTAGCCTATCTATACAACAACAAAAATTCAATGTTTTCCGTGTCCTAATTTTGACACTGTAACGTACAGCAATAACACTTCTCTTACGTGTAAGTCATACGTCAATGCACACACAGGTGTTTTTTTTTTTTATCGTAAGGTATTGTTATAATAAATACGAACTGGGTATTGGTACGGGAGCCGTATCCTGATTTCGATAAATATTGGTACCAGATTGTTACGGCTGTGAAATGCGCATGCGCGAACCCTTGTTTACCGCCTCGGAGGCTCGGACATAATCAGTGACAGGCAGTAAGAAAATAGCGACCAAGCAATGTGAACCGTGTAATAATAAATCAGTTCTCGCCGAAAAAGAGATGTTTTCAGGTATCAACGAGCTGAATAAGGCAATAGACGTCTACGAAGAGTCAAACTTCCAGAAATTGTATATCCGTAGGTCACCAACGATCGAATCTGTACTGAATAGAGCTCCGAAGAGGAGATTCAAAGATTTGAGGCCTAGCTAGTAAAGTAGTGCAGCAGTCAGTAGAGCGTCCAATTTGAGAAACATGCTGTTAATATAGACCTAATTTGGATGATTACTTAAGATTGATTAGGCCGTTTACCAGAGGATCGACTTTGGTAGTTTTCCTTACCATCATGAATGTAGCAGAGCACGATTTCAATGTTCTTTGAATCTCCTCTTCGGAGCTCTTTTCAGGGCCGATTCGATCGTTTGTGACCTACGGATATACAATTTCTGGAAGTTTGTCTCTTTGTAGACGTCTATTGTCTTTTACAGCTCGTGGAAACCTGAAAACATCTCTTTTTCGGCGAAATCTGATGTATTATTTATTGCACGGTTCAGAGGAAATTCAAAGAAGATTTGAATACACAGACTATACTCTTGTTTTTTTCCATCTGTCCATCCGTCTGTGGTGTTTTTGTATGGTAACACTGCGTGTCGGGCTTTAAATAGTTACGGTATGTGTAAGTTGTAGGTAAATAAAAGGATATCTGGGTGTACATTTGCAACTGAAAAGTGTTTTAATAATTTACTGTATGCAAAGTACACCGTTAATATTCGAAATAGGATATTATTATTATTGTTGAATGTAAGCCGAATGTAACTATCTAAAGCCCGGGACGGAGTGTTACCATACGGAAACACCACAGGCGGATGGACAGATGGAAAAAAACAGAGTATTGTTTAGTTTTATTTTTCATGTATATGGTCAAAATCTAAGTATGTTTAAGTATTATTGTGATTTTTAAAAATTCTAATTTACTGTCAAAATGTTTTGGTGATGACAGTATGGTGCTTCACGTTGACATTTTGAACTGAACATGTTCAGCAAAACAATTCAGTTCGACTATTATCACTACTGTCACTGATCTTCTAGTGCCGTACCTATAGCTCTTAGCAGGTGTACGATAACTGCTGCATGATTAGCAAACTGGTAAACGGATACGGCTAACTGCCGTACCTACAGCAAGTCAACAGCGCAATACGGCACAACTGACAGAATCTGACGTACCCCCACCACACTACGTTATTTGTTTGGCAGGAAGTCTGGAATTGACCCATGAGCAATTCGTACCAATACCTACCGCGATCAGTATACGGCTGCCGTACCAATATCCTGTGCCTATAAAATATTACAATGCAAATCTATAGAAAAAAAACAGCAGAAAATTCATCTATATCAGTAATGTACAGCACCAAAATGCCAGTAACCCCTCTTTCTCACATACATCTTAGTATGGCAACCTAGGAAATATTTTGTAACACTTACCAATAATAACATCTCGCTCTGCTGTTGTAGAAATGTTTATTGTAGGGCCGAGGAGTTTTAGTACTTGACCAATGACCCTTAATTCGTTGGGCTAGATCAAATGATGCCTCAGCTTAGATGCTTGTCTGCATCATTCAGTATCAACGACAGCATGGAACTAACTTAAAGCGCTCCTGGTCACAAAAATACTTACGGTGGCATACCTAGGGTAGGCTACTTCTAGTATTAATATTTTTCTTATGTCCAAGAGCGTGATGTACTCCGAAGGATGCATGAGCTATATTCATACACTGCTACTTTTGGGACCGATGGTGAATGACTGAACATTTAATTTTTCGTAAAGACCGAAAGACTTTTAGCTGTTGGGAATGATGGTGAATGACTGAATATTTAATTTTCGTAGATTGAAATTACAATCGACCGACAAAAACTGATGGCTAATTGTTAGGTTGATAAGCCTCCAAAATACTACTACCTATAGGAAACTGCATTTACCAATGAAATTACTTTTCGCGCCAGTATTACTTAGATTAACCATTAACTTTTCATAATAGTATTTAAAGGCCCGTTTACACGGGGATAGTTTACTGACGTCAGCAAACTATCCCCGTGAAAAGGCAAAGTTAGTAAACTGTCCTGGAGAGTTTACTGTCCAGGATAGTGGCAAGTAGAGTTGAAATCACGGCTACTTTATTGGCCACTATCCGGAGTCCGGACACTTGAGCTAGTGGCGCCAGTAACTATGCCCGTGCAAAAGCAAACTTTCCCAGTTGTCATTTGCCTTCAGAAGCGTAGGATCATCATGTCAGAGAAGTTGAATACCGAGGATATAATGAAGTGTTTGGATAAATACGAGGAATTTGAATGTTTGTGGAACATTAGACATAACGATTACATGAATCGTAATAAGCGGGATGTAGCTCTTCACGAAATAAGAGATGCTCTGATTGAATTTGAAGTAAACATTCCCAACCTTGATTTTTTTAAGAAAGAAATTCAAAAGTCTGAAGTGTGTTTATAACCAAGAGTTAATAAAAGTTGAAAAATCTATGAAAAGTGGAGCAGGAGTAGAGGATATTCATCATCCTTGACTGGCTTGGTTTAAGAGAGCCGATTCATTCTTATGGGATGTAACAATAAGCCGAACCTCACCAACAAATTTGATCAGTTTTTTTTTTTTTTTTTTTTTTTTGCGAGTTTGAAAATCATACTCTATAAAATACACATACTATTAAGCAACAAATAGCTTGGAGTGAAATGCAATATCAGTGTTTCGATCGTCATTTAATAAGCCTTCGTCACTAAATATACGCTACTTGACAATGGTTCTGGCTCGCTACTGGCGGCAAGTCGGCAACTTCTACCCAAATCAGAGTCCTCGTTGCAAACACTTACTATCCTGCAAAGTTTACTTGTCGCTAGTTACTGGCGCCAGTGAACTATCACCGTGTAAACGAGCCTTTAGTTGCTTATTAGGTAGGAATTTGCAGTTACTTTGGGGGTATTCGAGTTACACAACCATTAAAGACGAGTGAACAGATATAAAAAATCCCCAAATAGTAATTTACCCATTAAAAGCAAGTGAACAGATATAAAAAATCCTCAGAACCGTAATTTACCCATTAAAAGCGAGTGAACAGATATAAGAAATCCTCAGAACAGTAATTTACCCATTAAAAGCGAGTGAACAGATATAAGAAATCCTCAACAATAATTTACCCATTAAAAGCGAGTGAACAGATATATGAAATCCTCAGAACAGCAATTTACCCATTAAAAGCGAGTGAACAGATATAAAAAAAAAAAAAATCCTCAGAATAGTAATTTACCCATTAAAAGCGAGTGAACAATATAAAAAAAAATCCTCAGAACAGCAATTTACCCATTAAAAGCGAGTGAACAGATATAAAAAAAATCCTCAGAACAGCAATTTACCCATTAAAAGCGAGTGAACAGATATGAAAAATCCCCAGAACAGTAATTTACCCATTAAAAGCGAGTGAACAGATATAAAAAATCCCCAGAACAGTAATTTACCATGGTCTACCGAATTTTTCAAAAATAACATGCGACGTAGTAGGCCTAGGAAATCTGATCTTCGATATGAAACTGGGAATGTAGCGTCGACATTTTTTTAAGTAGTGACATATTGTCCTAGGTTATAACTTAGAAATTGCACGAACCTTGCCAGTTAATTATAATTCAAGGCTATCTTGAGAAATAGTTTCTGGCATACAAGAACTTTCGGAAATATAGCAAACTACATTTTGATTGTATGAACACCAGACCGACATAGCCTAAGTTGAAGATAGCCTAGGCCATGACTTCACAATGCTTTACACACAATCTATACAGTAGATACGAAGACCAAATGAAATATTTTGTTCCAAACGATGTGCCAATTTTAGCTTATTTTCTCGGTAGCTTGTTTGTTTGTATGGTGTTTTTACGTTGCATGGAACCAGTGGTTGTTCAGCAACGGGACCTACGGCTTTACGTGACTTCCAACCACGTCAAGAGTGAACTTCTATCACCAGAAATACACATCTCTCACTCCTCAATGGAATGGCCGAAAATCGAACCAGCGACCACCGAGGTGAGAAGCAAACACCAAACCAACCACGCCACTGAGGCGCTGTTCAATACCTCATAAAAATCACGCAAAATCACGTGTAGTACCCCAGAGTTTTCCCACAAGAACAACCTTCCAGTTTACACACGGAAATTCACAAAGTGTACTGTACAAGTGGAGCACCCTGTGGCGAAAATCTGAACTGCCAGGTTTAATGCAGTACTTGAAAACTGGGTTCACAACTCCACCCTTGGCTACTTAAGAATTCTGAATTTAAAAAATCAATGGATAAATGTAGCTACACTTCTATATGATGTAGGACGTACTGCTGCTCAAATTCTCGAGGGGAGGGATTCTTTTGTAGCATGTGCTTGTTAAATAAATTAATGTACTATTTAGCATAGCATTTGCCTTTATTTGGTCCCAATGACGAATTTTGTTACCTTCCAATTTAAATTGTTTTAACAGTTAGGAAATGATAGTAGTTTCTATTTGCCACACTTTCATATCAGATGGGAAAATGTCCTTTTTTTATGTCCATTTTTACTAAAGTTCCCCCTTATAACAATTAATTTTCTTATTGTTTATTTTGACCAACTTCCACTGGCAAAAAGCCAATACAGATCAAGGTTAGATTTAGTTTTGTATCCTTTTTATTCATTTGATTATCCTTTTATGACTAACCTTGTTGAAGAGTTGTTCACTTATTTATTTACTAGACGTAAGTCTAACAGAAGCTCATTTAAAAAAAAATATCAACTTTGAACCAAAATTAACTTTGTGAGAGGCAAAGGATACATTATTTCAATCTGTTAAGTTACTAGGCCTGTCAAAAATGTCATATCAAATAGCATCCCACTCTTATGAGTGACCCTTGTGGTTATATCCAGATATAAGCAATACTAATACGTAGTGCCTCAAGGGTTATCAGTTCATCAAGAATGGACCCATAACTAGATGTTAAGAGCTTGAAATGAGACATTTTAGATATTCCAATTCTATGCCTAGTGGACATCATGCCAAGTTTACTCACTCTTCTCTGAAAGCAATTAAAACCAAATTCAAGTCAAAGCACAGTTTTTCAATCAAAACTTTTAAAGAAAGAAATGAAACAGAGAGGGAAGGGGTGAGGGTGAGAACAAACTAAATAAAACCCGAGTTCAGAAAATCCTATTTAAAAAAGCTTTTCTTATGTCCTCCATCCATCACAGTGGGCTAAGAGTGCAAGGAACGTTTGTAAGCATGGGGGCTGAAAACTGGACAGATTGTATATAGTATTCAGAGTAATGGAGATGAAGACTAGTGATTATCTGAAAGCCAAAGGAATTGTAAAATATATATTCACTAGGAGTTTTCTGATGACTGAAGTGAATAAGAAGAGTAACTGGGAAAAGAGAGGGAGGATGAACACCTTGTTGCGGTAGAAGGGCAGGCTTTAGAAGAGTTACAATATAAAACACTCCTGCAAGCTTGATGAAATGAACACAGAAGCAGGTATTGAAGGGGAAAAGAAAAAATTATCAACATCCCAGAAGAAATGGAAAGCAATTGGGAGACTGCTGGTAGCTAAAGGCATCACATTAATAAAGGGCAAAAATTTATGGTGCACATTAGGTCTGCATACTACTCTATGATGCAGAGAATTGGGGACTGACAAAAACAATGGAGGGTGATTTATAAATGTGTGACTGCAGAATGCAGTTGGAAGACTGAATAACAAATTAGAAAGTTGTTAAATGCAGAATCCAGCAACAAGAAAACAAACTGGAATCTCAAAATGAAAATGGTTTGGATATGAAGTGAGGATGGACACAGAAGTTGGTATAAAAAAGAAATAAATAGCAGAAATGGAAGACCTATATGAAAGCTCACAAAATAATGGAAAAGGGCTTAGATGAAGTCCTAGGTCAGATAGGAATTCAGTTAGAAAGTGCACAAGACAAAAGAAAGTGGAGAGAAATCATTACATGTCTAATTTCATAGAGAAAATCTGACATAAAAAGCTTTAATGTTGATGAAAATTTTTACAAGTCATAAAAACCTATTTCAATTCATTCTAATTACAAGAAATCTCATGTTCTAAGGAGCTTATTTCCATTTATATTTGAGCTAGGGCACATGTAAAATAAAGGTTTGCAGTTCTATTAAAAAGATAAAAAAAAAAATAAATAAACACCATTAGGTTGGCGCCCTCCTATGCTGCATGAGAAGGGAGATTGCACTGAGGTGTTAAATTTTTGTTTATGAAACTGAAGTGGCTACACAATCACTTTTGGATTTAAAGACTACATATAGAAAGTAATGACTTTGACCAATTATCTAGCTGAAGAACATAATTATCGATACTGGCAAGAAAGAGGATGTTCTTCAAGTTTCTTGCAGGATCATAAGCTTAAAAAAACACTTAAAAATCCCAAGGCAACATGTCAGTTGTCTCCTGTTCCTTCCCTTCCAGTTATTCTTATATTGAACAAGAATTAAGACGTTACACAAAATAAGAGCCTCAGAAACGTCTTTAGAAGATGCATCATTACTTTTCAAGGGATAGCATACATTGCAAAAAGAAACTTGGCAAACCAAAAAAATTATGGGGCAAAAAAGAAGCCTTTAAAATCAAGTACATTAAAACTGTCTATTGTAAATTAGTGAACCTTACAATGCCTAATAAGGCCATCCATACATGTGGGCCTGGTTGAACTATACAACAGTGTCTATCAAAACTCTGAAATATACTTTACATAAACTTTACAGCAACTAAAACAAAATTAAATTATAAAATCCTCATTTACAAACAAATCAAACCAATATATACACTTTTCACAGTCTGAATGATACATTACATAAGTTTCATCTGGGATGTAGAGAAAATTGCTAAAATAAGTAGTACTGTACATCCATTAGAGTCATTATTACGCAAGAGTACGTACACCTTGGCACGTGTAAATATAAAATTATACATACATGTATAGATATGTGTATAGTGTATACAAACACTGTGTATTTATACAGATTTTGCAACACAAACTGGTTGACTTTAGTATACACCTGCTGTAAGCGACTATCTTCAGTTTCTATACTGCATGCAGCCTACGTGATACCAAGGCATTAAAACTGGGAAAGGGACCCATCCTTCAAAATTAGTGTCACACCACATAACCAGGTTGATTCAGTACAAATTCTATCATAAATATAAATTACCAATGGACACTACCATCATTTGTGATAAGTCAGTCAGTAACTGCTGTCTTGAACATAGCCTCTAGAAAGGTGTTTGGGTAATTAGGAGTTTCCTATGCTGTATGATTTAAGTAAAACTAATTCCTTTAATCAGCATGAAATTGAGGTAAATAACTTTATTGCAGACTCGCGTTGTTATAGCATGAAAGTTGAATGCCTTAACTTGACACAACAAGTACACCTGGTATTGTATGCAATGGAGCATACAGTAATAAAAATTGTGGATGGCTATAAAATAAAGTGACACAAAGATGATAAGAACTAACTGGTTTCAGTTAAAAAAGTTACAGAACCAGGAAACTAATTTCAGTCTATTCATTAAATATGAAATAAAGCATTATATGTTCGTTTTTTCCTTTTGTAAGAATCATGAACGATTGCTGATGTATTGTGCATCTTGACATAAAATATGAAGTTTGAATCTCCCCCTTTCAAGACAGAAAATAATAAAAAAACAAAATGAACACTAATTTGGGTCACCTTATTTGCTGAATATAAAATGCAAGTCTTGTATGTATTCTCAAATGGTTGTGTGCTGCTAATACATAGATGTTGTTGCCTATCAAATGTTTAAAACTTCAATTTATATGCATTATCAAAATTCAAACAGTGCGCACTTTAAAAACAGATCATATTTCAACAAAGTTAAGGCACTCAAAATAACACTAATCATAACATCTAATGAATGTCATCCATAAGATTAAACTCACACAAATAACATTGTGAATTGTTGATTCTCTCCATTCTGCCCCCTAGTTGGTAGGCTAT
>NC_061096.1:33982479-34049979 GCF_015104395.2 Macrobrachium nipponense
GATTACTTCAATCTTCCCATTGAGTGATATAACATTTCCGACAGGTACTTCCAAGAGGAATCAGTCAAATATCCCAACCATGATAATACATTGGAGGGGAAAATAAGAATAAGAAGCTTGAGAGAAATGGAACAATAGGTATTTCAAGATCAGCAGATCAGCAACATCGCCACTTCAAATTGGAGGCTAAAGGATTATCGGAATCGACCCTTGTAGGGTGAACAATGCATTTTGTGTGGAGTTGGATGTTGATTCTCACAAGATCATAAAGACTAAACTCACGTATAAACAATATTACTGCAACTCTGGATTTAATGAACAGAAGAAAAGTTCAAAGGTGGTTGCTGCAAGAAAAGTACAAGTGAGTCCACAAAAAGCTATCTAAAACAGATTCAGTCTCTTTTGAAGAATATCTCCAACTGTATATTGAAAACTACAAGATAATTTGGGATATGAAGACTGCTAAAAGTGGAGGAGGAGCATGTTTAGTGTACTTATTGCCTGAAAAACAAGGACATTTGGCCAAGTTCATCAACAGAGTTGTGGGAGACTCTACAAAACCTTTGCATATCAACTATGGCACTGCTAAGTTTGCCGCCATGGGTAAAAAACACTATGCGAGCCCCAATTCTGCAACTGGTATATTATCAAGGAAAAAGTGGTTTTGGAGATTTTTACATAAATTAATCAAGGAAAAAGTGGTTTCAGAGATTTTTAAAAGTGTGGATGAATGGAAGACATCCAAAGTATGCCATATGTTTAAAGAGCTCCTTAGTACATACATACGGTGGGAACTGTTAAACAAGAAACAGCAAATAACACCAGCATTGGGAAGAAAGTGGTGTAATTGCGTGGTTTATGTCGTTGCTCTACACAGTAATAATCGTCTCAACGATGGCAATATTTCACAAGATGCACCACAACTGAAGATGTGCCCTATTGGCGGAGCTTTTTTGAACAGAGATAGCAACGCAGCAGCTAATATAGACTAACAATATCACCACTGTCTTCAACTTCACTGTCTGTGCTACTACCGCAGAATCAGTCTTCTTCGCTTTCATCAAATCTAGTTCGAAGTGTAAAAGTTGAACATAAACGAGTGTTTTAGTTGAAATTGGTTTTGGCATGGTATGCATATTGAAAATACAATAACAGGATAGATGTGCGATAGTACCACCTAAAGAGTGTAGAAGGTTGTATAGAACTTGAAACTACACCATGCAACATGACAGGGGTGTGATAGCAGGCCCTAAAGAGAGTGTGTATGTGTATAAGGTTGTATACAACTTGAGCTAAATCATAGCAATGCACGGAACACATAAAAATGCAGGGTGCCTCATTTTTCATTTAAATGCTGACAAGGCTATTGCAACCTAAAATCCCTAAATAATAATCTCATCGCTACAGGCAAAATTTGATAAAAGTACATTTTATGCTAACACTAATTTTCATTAGGTAAATAAATTCCAAACCTGTCATTAGTATAACTTTTCATGATAAATGTGAATAACCTTGACAGAAAAACATTCACTAAAGTGAAATGTTCCTGAAAAACAGACTACTACAGTGTTCCCCCATATTCGCGGGGATGCGTCCAGACCACCCACAAATAGCTAGAATCCATGAGTAATTGAAATCCCTATAAAAATGCTTCAAATTGCCTATTTTGTTAGTTAAAATTCAAGAAAAACCCACTGAAAATGTTTATACCTTGTTTTTTAATAGTTTTATCACAAAAAGGGCATTTTATGATGAAATTGATAAAAAAAACAGGGATTTCTGGATATTTCTCATAGAAAAATACCGCAAATATGCTAATTTCCCACAAATAATGGGTAGATATGGTCCATGGAGAAATCCACGAATGCATGTCCATAAATACAGGGGGTCCACTGTATCAGCATACTGAACAGTACTAAAAAATAAATATGATTAAAACTGGTTAATGCACTATAAAATATAACAAATCTACCTGGAATAAAGGACAATTAAGAACCATAAACAAAAACATACAATTGAATCATTTCTGATATTATAATGAAAATTATTTGCCAGAATTTGCATGACTCCTAGTTTTGAAAAAATAAATTCTTATTTAACTTAGATACGTATAACATTTCTTTTATAATCATTCAATACTGTATATCATTCTATTAACATTAATTCCTGTTCCCAGTAAAAAATAATTTTAGGAATGAAACAGCCTATTCAATACTCCTAATATTAATATATGCACTAGTTTATTAAAACTAAGTCCAACAATGTTACTTGGCTGTTGCCACAGCTCAAATTTATCTTACTGATCTCTACAATTAGAGAAAAAAAAATATTGGGCTTCAAAAAATAAATTCTGTAAGATTGCAAAATAAAGTTAAAATACCATGGAATGCAAAATTCAAAGGAATAAACTATGAAAAATATTGTTCATTGAAACATATTGCACTTGGACCACTATTTTCCCACTACGTACTCTTCACGAACAAGTCTTACTTGCCACAGTGATTGTATCTAGTTCCTAAAACAATATTATAAGACCATAAGCACACTGACCAAACATTCATATGGGAAGTTTATATCTAAGGCCTGTCAACTGAAAAGTGTTTTTTTCTGAGGTATGCAACAAAACATTGCAGGATATGTAAATATAAATGGTTGTAATTAGTCTTTTCTAATAATCTTTCTTTACTTTAGCTATTAGATCAAAAGACCCTGTTGAAATGTTTCCTTATTATGAATATCAAAGAGAAGAACAGTACTTTCAGGATCAGAGGAACAGTTAAGGAAGTATAGTACAATGTCTAATGGGAAAAACAAACACATTAGAACATTCCATCATTTGTATCCACTAAAAATCAGTCAACTGCAACAACACACATACAGCAACAGTCGTATTAGACAAAATTTACAGCAGTTTTCATAACAAGGCAAATTAATTTGGACAAATTCTTTGAAATTATTTTCACATATTTCCTGTTTTCCTTATGAACCAACATTAAATACAGTTTTCCATATGAGCAACTGTTATATTGAAACATTTCTTCATCTGGTAGTTCTACAACATTTTTGCAAATATACATATTATGATGCAGAATTCAAACAAGGCCTATCCACAGTGTAGTCATCTTCAAAGAATGATCACATCTTTAAAGTTGCTGAAACAAAAATACTGATTGAATAAACAAGTCTTTGGCAATTTTCTAATAAAAAAAACTATAGAATGGTTTTAACCAAAAAAAAAAAATAGTTAGACTATATGAAACAGATTTAGCAATGGCAGAAGTCTACTGTTAGTAGATGAGAAGATTTTTCATAATGTTTTCTTTATTTACAATGTTCTCCACTAATCGACTCTCCAAGCTTATCAACTATATCTAAGTACTGTATTATGACTCCAGTCAAGATGCACAGCACACAACAGAATGACAGATCAATCCAATAACCACAGTGATGATAACTCATTAAAGGCTTCATCAATTATTACAAAAGCCTCTTCTGTGCTTGCCAGAGAATAGTACTTTATAAGGAATTTCAAGGCTCAAGGTATTAATAATGGCAGAATTTCACACGGCAAGGCATTACAGAAGAGATGGTGTATCTACTTGGGTAAATCAATTAAATTACTCTCTATACGTAGTGCTACTTCATTGTATGTAACAGTTTAAAAATAAATTATACACTAAGGCAGTTTTCCCAATCCCTTATGCTTGCTCTCTTTACTATTTTTCGGTTCATTATTTCTATACACGGTTATTTTTCTTTCATAACTCCTAGCAGACTCTTCCCTTAACAATACCTACAAGCACCTTACCTTGAGGTGAGCCTGGAGACATCTGTCAAAGGCAACTTATTTACCACAGTAATAACAGTGAGTATGTCTTGCAACATGTTCTAAGTAGTATAGAGGAATAGAAATCATTCATAATGGTTGTAAACAAATCTTCCTAGATTCTTTGAAACTCAAAGTCTGATCTATCACAATGGCAGAATTTCACACAGCAGGGCATAACAGAAGAGATGATGTATCTGTTCAACACAGGAGGTTTCTTAAGGCATGTTGCAGTTAGTTTCTAAGCCAAGTCTGTACAGGATTACCTTAAAAACTTTATCATGCAGAAGTACAACGTTCATCTCATGTACAACATATTAAATGGACATGAAACATTACCTCAATTTTAACAAAATAAAGACCATCACTCGAAACATTCTGGGTGTAATTGAGGGAAAGATCAGAGTACAGTATATTGTACTTCACGAAAAAACTCTGTGCAGAACTGGTTCAGTTTTCTGATACATACTACTGTTCCTGATCAATCATCTATCACACATTCATAAAATTTTTACAAAACAAAACATTTTTACAACTAACATTTACACTGCACTTCACTATGCATTAAAGCGATGCTCAGTACCATCGGCCATCATATGAACAACAGTTTTGTTAGATATCCACACCAACTTTGGAAGTCGCTGAGGATTCATACGCACAATGTCAGGAACCGGCACCGTTGAGAAAGTTTTCGTGCACTTCGTTTGAGATGCTCCTAAACCAAACATTCCGGATGACGTCTGAAACAAATTCAAAATAATAAAAATCAAAGCAAATGCCACATATTTACTTATGTGGATGTAATAAGAAAAATGTTAGATATTGTACCTTTAACAACAACAGTAGTACAGTGGAACCTTGGTTTTCATATGTAATCCATTCCGAATGTCTTACCAAGTCAGAGATGTACGAAATCCGAAACAATAATTCCCATAAGGAATAATGTAAATCCAATTAATGCATTCTAGCACCCAAAAATATTTATAAAAAATGCATTTCATAGAGAATAAACAGTTTTACATACAGAAAATGAGAAATACATATGAATGACTAATGAAATGGATAAATAAATATTTAACCACTTTTACCTTTATGGAAGCCTCTTGTTAGCGTATGGAAGAAGGAGAGGAGGGGACTATTCGGGTTACTTCCCCTCTTCATTTTTTACTGGCACTAGGACCAGCTTGAGAGTCACTGGACCCCTATCGCACAACAAAACTTTCCAGAGACATTTGTTTCTGGCTTCTCTTTAAAATTTGTGAAAAGTGAAACAAGGCATTGTAATTAAACATGTTGGAGGCACAGATTACAACATCTTTGTTGTGATGATAATGCTCCACTCAATGCCTGTTTGCTTTTTTAATTTTTCAAACCAGCCTCTGCTGGCCTTAAATTCACTAACAGCTGCAATTGCTGTAGGCATTTTCTTACTGAGATCGGCATGCAACATCCTTGCTTTTTAATACTTTGCTTGAGTTTTTTCTAAAATTCTATATTGTTTCTGGCCTTTTTTTTTACAGAAGGCTGGAACTTGGAACTTTCTTTGGTCCCATAGTGGCTTATCTACCAGTTTCACTCGAATAAAACAGCACAAAAACGCACATAACCAGGAACACAAAAGCAGAATTGGTCATGAGAGAACATGGGATGCTTTGTTTGGGTGCTCGGTACAGGCCTAGTCATGAGGTGGGCCCTGGAAGGAGCATTTCCAGGTGTGCAAATTCCAAGGAAATGTACGAAACCCAAGTCAAAATTTTGTCAGAAAGTCAATGAAAGCCAAATTGTACAAAAACCAGGGCATACACAATCGGAGGTTTGACTGTATATGTACAAGAAATGAGTAGTCTTAAGCAGCAAGACTAGTACAACAGTCTCTTATCACATTCTCACTCAAATGCCTTAAAGATATAAAAAATGACAATTGTTTTCCTTGGTCAGCCAAAGATGATGAAACAAATAAAAATTAAATATTACCATAGCTTTGCTGTAAACAGAATCATTTTTACATGTTACTGCTTGAAAAGGGAGATCATCTATGGGAGTATATCAGTGTTTCACATATTTGATGGGATTCATGCAACTTGGCAATCCAAATTCTGGTGCTGGCAATAATGTATACTACTCAAATACTTTAGCAATAATTTTGAAAAATTATCATTCTTATTATGATTGGCATCTCACATGTCTTGAGACTATGTATGTGCACCAAATTATAAACTGTATACTAACCTGCCAAAATGACAATCTATTTTCACCCATTGAGTATGAAGCCAAGTATTTACCATCAGGAGAAAACGAAAGGGCAGTTACTGCCGTTCCATGTGCAGGTATCATCTGCAAAATCGAGAAAGTCTTAAATTTCTATTCATTAATGTATGCAATAATAAAATTTAGCAAATAAATTTCACTAAAAGCAAATGGGAAAAGTTCAAGCTTCAAGCAAAAAACAACTGTTTAGGAGTCTAAGGACTTACTTGACATTTTGAAGCTCTTAATTCATACATAGCAATGCTGCCATTTTTGGCTCCGGTTGCAATTCTCCTTGTGTGCGGACAATGAGAGACTTGAGGAAAGCCACAAATGGAAGGGAACACTTCATTCAAGCCTCGACTCTTGAGGTGACCAGGATCAACACAATGCAATACAATATCCATTACCTTTAAAAAGACAAAAATATTCCTTATCAAAGGATTATGGACTCGAATTCTAGATGATAATCTACATAAAATAAAAAACAAAGATGAAACTCCTCATGGCATAAAAAAAAACTTTGAAATAAGATTTTGAATCACAGCAAATTTCTTAATTGCTTAAATAATTTAAACTTGGGGTTTTATTAAAATAAAAATTTTTCTCTTGTGATTAGAAGTCAAAATTGATTTTTAAAGTACTTCAAAATAAAAATTTGTCAAAAATTGTATTTCTGGGCTCAGCTCGTGTCGGCCTATGAAAGGATCCTTAATATCATTCTTTCTAGGCAAAATTAATCTAAATCTTACCAGAGAAAAACAAAATTAAGAAAATGTCAGTAAAACTGACTCGCTCACTCTATAAAAGAAGTGTCGGTATGAGAATAGGGGCGAGTGGGATCACTACCACGAGTCATTCACCATTTAGACCTTCCAATCCAAAATCCCCACTAGAGAGAGCTGATACTAACGGGTGATGCGGCCGCTACTACTACTACTAAGGACGCCACGGACAGCAGCGCCCCTAGCGGTCATCCTTAATATTTAGCAGTACGCGTTGGACGCATTTTTTCACGTGTGCTAATCTTTTGGATTTATCTCCTCTTCTTTACCATGGAACGTGCTGCCATCGCATCGGCTAAGTTAAGTGCCTCATAAGTAGTATTTTACTGTATTTTAGTCTTCCAGAAACCAGTATTTTCCTTCTAATAGGTCATATACGGTTTCCCGGTCGGCTAGTGGCGGCGCCATGCTGCCTCATGTCTAGAATTCCCGGTCTTCCATACTGGGACTTCTTGTACTTATGGGCTTACTATATCACGTTCATCGTTTTTACATCGTATTTTTAGCTAGGTTAGCCCGTTTACCATTCTCTTAGTTTGGTATTTAGGGCTATTCTGTATTCTGGCCCAGCATCCCAGCTCTTGCTCTTCATCGGCTATCGCTGGCTCCGAGTAGTCTCCTGTTCCTCGGAACAGTTTGCCTCCTCCTGGGCTTCTTTTTCTTTTACTAAAAGTGTCTTTTCCACCTGTTATGATGTAATTTTAGTTCTTTTTAGGGTGTTAGGCTAGCCTAGGTGCATGTCCCATGTATTGGTACAGCCTGGTTCACGTGGCCCTCCCACGGTTGTGTTACTATCGCGGCTTAGGCCACTGGCGGCCACGTGTTCCACCGCACCTACCCTTCCCCTTCCCTCCCTACAGGTATAGGGAGGGGTCTGGGGGACCCCTTGGTTGCTATGACAACCTCAGTAGCCTTCCTCCCTCCTTCTCTGAGGAGGCCAGGGGTCCTTCCCAGCTGGGGTTTAGGGCGACCACTTGTTTCGGGTACCGGGTCTCTGAGCGGGTAGTTGTTGAGACGGGGAGGAGTAGGCCACCCCCCCCCTCTCTCTCTCCCGCCGCGTTACGCCGGGGACCCCCCTCCCAGTTGTTCAGTCCCACCCTTCCCCACTATAACGAACGGAGCCTTCCGCCGCAGCCGGGGCACCTTTGGTTATAGTTCGTCTGGCTTCGCTAGCGGGCGGGGTGGTCACTTCTCGTGGTCTATTGCTTGCCTACTATATCCTTCCCTTTTTTCCCCCGCTACCGGAGGAGAGCTTGCTTCTTACCCGGGCACTCTTCTAGTAGACGGGGGAGGAAAGTTCGATGATTATTTTGTTATTTTTAAGGATATACCCTAATTTTTACGATGAATTTTAGTATTATAGACTGTGTATACCATCTCCGTCGTTCTCCGTCGTGGTTTCATACCTCACCACCACACCTGGTTGGATTTTTTCTCTTCCGGAGACAAACGCCAACCTTGTTACCACATGTATTATGGCGGGGCTCTGGTTTAATCTAACTTTACCGCTCTGGCATGCAGCGGAGCAATTGTTAGGCTGTAAGTGTTCTTCTGATACTTATGTATCTTTCCACTTACAGGCTACCAACTGTCAGGTCCTAGGGTGCAATGCGACCTTGTACGACCCATGCGCCCACGATGAGTGCAGGACTCACGCCCCATGTGCCACGAATCACAACGCCATGATCGTCTGGCACCCGGAAGCCTGCTCCATCTGTTACGACCTTGTCAGTCAGCTGGTGGGGGGGGTAAGTCGATTGTAGACTTCTTTATCGTATTACTAACAACACTTAGTTATAAGCTTGTTAACCCCGTCCCCGGCACTAGAAGCTTCATTTCGCCTTCTCTTTCAGGCTGCCGGTGTGAGGGAAGTCGCCCTAGCAACCCTGAAGGCTTGGGTGGGCGGCTTCGGCAAGAACGCCGCCAAGGGCCAGCCATACATCCTAGACAAGAAGCTGGCCATTCAGATCTTCCCCGGCGGCAAGTCAACAGGATATGTTGACCCCATCTCTGCAGCCCCTCTCATCGCTTCTATCCAGCAAGAGGTGCAGCAGTCGTTAGGGGCCGTGGCCACGCAGGAGACGGTCCAGATGTCGCAACCCTGGACCTTAATATTGAGCCTATGGCGGTAGGTGCAGAGGATTTGTTAGTTGAGGTAGGTGTGTCGGGTGCCCAAGGTCTTTCCTTGGGCGCTCCTGGATCTTCTCCTGTCCCTTCTTCTACTGCCTCTTTCCAAGGATTTTCGGGATCTGAGATCCCTGCCCGCTCCCCCGCTCTCTCTGTACCCCCAAAGGTGAAGGGACAGAGAGAACCGAAGACCCTCGTTAAGACGACTTCTAAAAAGTCGTCGTCGTCTTCTTCAGCTAAGAAGTCTTCGACTTCCTATGCTGACGCGGTGAAGGCTAAGCCGAGCTCCTCACACTCCAAGAGTTCTAGAAGCAAGGCTTCTAAGGAGAAGGCTCGCGCTCCTGCTGAGCCAATGCCTTCTCCGGCCTCCACCGCATCCACTCCGGCAACGCCGGTTGGAGTAGCGGGACCGAGCACCTTTGATCCCACTGCCTTCTCAGCAGTGGTGATGCAACAGGTAGGAGAGATGGTCGGCTCACAGGTCTCCGCCCTCGGAACCAAGTTCGAACAGATGTTCGCGCAACTGTCGAACACTTTGAGTCAGTCGGGCCAGTCCATCCAAGATCTCTCTAACAGAGTTAGAGAGAATGAGGACCGAGTAGCTGGGCTTGCTCAGGTTCTTACCCGTCTCCCCAGTAGCAAGTGCTGGTATTCCCCAGCTACCTCCTTATGAGTCGCTACCAGCCATTCTCCATGGATAACCCATGGAGAGTAGCCGCTTACGCTCCATTCAAGGACGGTATGATCTCTGTCCCGGAGTGTGGAACTCGAAGGATTGAGGACTTCGAGTTTTATCCTCCGGGATTGACGCAGCCTTTCATTGGGTATGCTAGGCTGACCGCAGCGGCGCTCACTAGGGAAGACAAGATCACCAGAGAGCATGTGCTTTATAGTAGAGAGCACGCTCAGCGGGAATGGGTTCACTGCCTTGAGGACTGGGAGTGTACCAACACCAATCTCCAGGCTTTCAGAGTCCTTTTACTATTTTTGCGACGGAGGAGGAGGCTTCTCTTCCGTTCGCTACCAAATAGTGGAAGCGACTCTTCAGGCAGTCCTCAAGGATGAGCCCATGCCACAACTGAGGGAAGCGGAGTCTACTTCTCCGCTCTTCCCAGCTTTCGGGGAATTGTGGGAGAACTTGCCTTCCACTTTCACGCTTGGTAAGCTCAAACCGGACTGTGCAATGGACCAGTTTGGTGAAAAGCTTCCGAGGCTGCCTGATACCTTGATTCAGGCAGAGTTCGACGCTCGAACTAGGTTTGGGAGATCCCTCAATTCTCTAATCATTACTGAGATGGCTGCTTTATCGTATGGCACAGAACCTTTATTTAAGATTCTGGCCAAGTCTCAGCTTCAAACGGTTCAGACGGATGCTTTCGACTTCTTCCTAGCTAGGAGGAACTGTCGAAAGCACGTTCTGCAGGAACGCACTATTAGGCACGAACCTAATAGGCTCCTGGCTTCCAGCATGTGGGGGGCGGACCTCTTCCCAGAGTCCGCGGTGAATGAGGTACACCATGAGGCTGCTAGGCTCAACCAGAGCCTCAGAGCTAGATGGGGTATCTCCTCTAAGAGAAACAAGAATCCGCCCCCGCTGCTGGTAAGAAACCAAAGAAGGCTGGTAGAAGATTCCAGCCTTACCAGAAACGTCAGCAGCAGCAGCAATTCGTTCAGGCCGTCCCAGTTACCCAACAGGGACAGCCTGCAACTTCAAAACAGACCCAACCCATCCTCCTTGTGTCTCCTCAGTCGCAACCCTCGACCTCTTACGCACTCTCGCCGGCCTTCAACCCTGTTTATGAAAGTCAGGCTTACCCTCCCTTTTCGGGCAGGCGAGAGGTAGCAGAGCGCGAGGCCACTTTCGCCAGCGTGGCTCAAGTAGAGCGACAAGGGGTAGGCAGTTCAGAGGAGGGCGTGGTAGGTCAACCCGCCCAACAACAAATGAGGCTCCCCAGGTAGGAGGGAGGTTGTTCCTCTTCCGTCACAGGTGGGGGTTCAGCAATTGGGCACAGAGCATAGTGTCCAAGGGATTGGGTTGGAGTTGGATCAAAGATCCCCCTCCAATCAGATCATTTTATCAGGAACCGTCAAAGGAATTGACAGATTATGCGAGCGAACTCCTTCAGAAAGGAGCTATTGCGAGAGTCAAGCATTTAAAATTTCAAGGTCGCTTATTCAGCGTGCCAAAGAAAGGCTCAACAAAAAGAAGGGTAATCTTAGACTTGTCAAGGCTAAACTCTTTCATCCGTTGCGACAAGTTCAAAATGCTTACCATTTCGCAAGTAAGGACCTTACTTCCTCGTGGAGCCGTCACATGCTCCATCGATCTTACAGACGTATACTATCATATCCCTATAGCCAGGCACTTCCGCCCATTCCTAGGGTTCAGACTAGGAAATCAGAAATTCTCATTCAAAGTGATGCCCTTCGGTCTGAATGTAGCCCCCAGGGTATTCACAAAAATAGCAGAAGTGGTAGTTCAACAATTGAGAACTCAGGGGATAATGGTAGCAGCATACCTCGACGATTGGTTGATCTGGGCACCAACAGTCGAGGAATGTCTCAAAGCCACGGAAAAGGTAGTTCAATTTCTGGAACATCTGGGGTACCAGATAAACAAAACGAAATCCAGACTTACTCCAGAGTCTCGCTTTCAGTGGCTAGGAATCCAATGGGATTTGTCTTCCCACAATCTGTCAATTCCAGTGGTCAAACGCAAAGAAATAGCCAAAGCTGTGAAACAATTTCTCAAATGCAAACAAACATCAAGGAGAAGCCAAGAAAGAATCCTAGGTTCTCTTCAGTTTGCCTCCTTGACAGACATCCTCCTAAAAGCAAGGCTGAAGGATATAAACCGAGTTTGGCGATCGAGAGCAAACGCCAAATCTCGAGACAAGTTGTCAGTAATTCCACAGATCCTTCGCAATCAACTCCGTCCATGGACAAAAGTGAAGAACCTGGCCAAACTGGTACCCCTCCAATATCCCCTTCCGGTATTAACCATTCACACGGATGCCTCCCTGTCCGGTTGGGGGGGATATTCTCAATTCAAACAAGTTCAGGGGACTTGGTCAGCTCAGTTCCGCCAGCTCCACATAACGTTTTGGAAGCAATGGCAGTATTTCTTACCCTGAAGAGACTTCTTCCCCCGAAAAAGTCTCATCTAAGATTAGTTTTGGACAGTGCAGTGGTAGTTCATTGCATCAACAGAGGAGGGTCCAAATCCAAACATGTGAACCATGTCATGATAGCCATCTTTGCCCTAGCAGACAAACACAAATGGCATCTGTCCGCCACTCACCTGGCGGGGGTAAGAAATGTGATAGCAGACGCTTTGTCCCGGTCGGTCCCTCTGGAATCAGAATGGTCCCTAGACGACAGGTCATTCCAGTGGATATGCCGGAGAGTCCCAGGTCTCCAAGTAGATCTCTTCGCTTCACAAGCAAACCACAAGCTCCCTTGCTATGTGGCCCCCAACCTGGACCCTCTGGCTTATGCCACGGACGCCCTGTCGCTAGATTGGAGTCAGTGGAGAAAAATTTATGTTTTTCCTCCAGTGAATCTTCTATTGAAAGTCTTGAGCAAGCTGAGGACTTTCAAGGGACTGGTAGCGCTGGTTGCACCAGACTGGCCCAAAAGCAACTGGTATCCTCTGCTTCTGGAATTGGGTCTCCGACCTCAACGGATTCCCAATCCCAGGCTGTCACAGGCAGTACAAATGAGGACTGTGTTCGCTTCCTCAGGAATTCTTCAGACCCTAACTTTATGGACTTCATGAAGTTTGCGGCTAACAAAGATGCTAACATTGATCCACAAAACATCCTCTTCCTAGAGTCAGATAAGAGAGAGTCAACTATTAGACAATACGACTCTGCTGTTAAAAAATTAGCATCCTTCCTGAAAGAATCAAACACTACAACCATGACAGTTAACTTAGCTATATCCTTTTTCAGATCCTTGTTTGAAAACGGTTTAGCAGCTAGCACTATTACTACGCATAAATCGGCTTTGAAGAAGATCTTTCAGTTGGGTTTCCAGATAGATCTGACTGAATCTTACTTTACGTCTATCCCTAAAGCCTGTGTTAGACTTAGACCTTCTCAAAGCCTACTGCAGTCTCATGGTTCTTAAATGACGTCCTCAAACTAGCATCAGATACTGACAACTCGTCGTGCACATTCATAATGCTCCTCAGAAAGACGTTATTCTTATTAAGCCTAGCCTCAGGAGCTAGAATTTCAGAACTGTCGGCTCTATCCAGAGATGCGGGTCATGTAGAATTCCGCCCCTCAGGAGAAGTCCTGCTTGCTCTGGATCGTAGCTTTTTGGCTAAAAATGAGGATCCTCTTGCAAGGTGGGCTCCTTGGAAAGTCATCCCACTTCCGCAAGACCCTTCTCTCTGCCCAGTATCAACTTTAAGAGCCTTTCTATCTCGCACATCCTCAAGATCCTCAGGTTCTCTCTTCATGAGAGAAAAAGGTGGTACTTTATCAGTAAAAGGTATTAGACAACAGATCCTTTACTTCATTAAACAAGCCAATCCTGATTCATTCCCAAAAGCACATGACATCAGGGGAGTAGCCACCTCAATTAACTACTTTCAACATATGAACTTCGAGGATCTTAAAAAGTATATGGGGATGGAAATCTCCGACAGTCTTTAAACGTCACTATCTAAAGTCCTTGGAATCTTTAAAATTTTCTGCAGTAGCAGCGGGAAACATTGTTTCTCCTGATACTGTATAGTAGTCATAGTATAGATCCAGATCTCCTTCCTACCTACCTCGTCTAACATGCCTCACCCTATCGCCATGCTACTCAGATACTCTAGCCTTAGCCGCTGAGATCATATTAGTGGATTGTCCCTTATTTTTTTGCTAGGGACATCCACACTTTGTACTTATAAGGTACTTCAGTGTCCCTACCCTTATTTTTATGCTAGGGTAGGACACAATGTGTTTGTATATTATGTAAATACTTTGCTTAAGTGAATCTGTTTTGTTAACTTACATTACATTATTGTATACTACTATGTTTATTATAAGTTAGTTTTAAGTACTTTTGTTGTTGGCTCTCTTTTTTATGCCATTGTTTAGCATAAGTTAGCTTTAAGTACTTAATTTGTATTCTGTATACCTGATTCACTTATATTATATATCTCTTTTTACTACTGTTTTTCATTTGTCCCTTTTTTCCCATCTTGCCTGTTTCTCTGGTACTCTTTCATAGGCCGACACGAGCTGAGCCCAGAAAAGGGATTTTGACGTAGGAAAAATCTATTTCTGGGTGATTGGCTCGTGTCGCCCTATGAAAGGATCCTTAATATCATTCTTTCTAGGCAAAATTAATCTAAATCTTACCAGAGAAAAACAAAATTAAGAAAATGTCAGTAAAACTGACTCGCTCACTCTATAAAAGAAGTGTCGGTATGAGAATAGGGGCGAGTGGGATCACTACCACGAGTCATTCACCATTTAGACCTTCCAATCCAAAATCCCCACTAGAGAGAGCTGATACTAACGGGTGATGCGGCCGCTACTACTACTACTAAGGACGCCACGGACAGCAGCGCCCCTAGCGGTCATCCTTAATCTATGAACATCTTGCCCTGCAGGGGGGGGAAAAGCAAGACAGGGTGGGTTTCATAGGGCGACACGAGCCAATCACCCAGAAATAGATTTTTCCTACGTCAAAATCCCTTTTTTCCTAACTATACAAACCTGAGGTCCTTTAACAATAGGAATGTAACTTGCGGCAGCTGGAACCGGTCGTAAGCTTCGAACAAGGGAGTTCGGTAGTTAACTGCTTGTCCGACAGTCAGCGCACCGCGCGACTGGGAGGTGAAGATTCACTTTGCTTTAGGCCCAGGAAAACACAGAGTGAGGGGTGGCATGAGGTGTGACTATGTATAAAGGACCTTAGGTTTGTATAGTTAGGAAAAATAAAATTTTCGACAAATTGTTATTTGTTCCGATACGTAATACAAACCATCGGTCCTTTAACAATAGGAAGAACCACTTCTTGGTGGGTGGATCTGAGTCAATGAACAGACTGGTGTTCATCCAACCTGGTTCCCTCCCTGGTCGTAAGAGCAGAGGGGGGGATCCTAGCCTCTGCCCAATGATCAGGGTATGTACCGCAGGATCAATGGTCAGACCTCTGGACCCAAGTAATAAGAGGGAGGCCAGCGTACCTCTTAAAACTGGCAAGCAAGAACTTGTTCCTATTGTAAGAGGCAATATGAAGTCATGGGTTTGTCTCTTGTTGGCTTCCACTTTCCTCCCCTTGTTGGGGAAAGTGGTGGATAATCGCTCCTATCCCTAATGAAAGGGGTAGGATGGGGCTCGGTTGAGTAGCTCACCTGCATCGGTCTCCTGTTCCAGCATAGTGACGACCGCGTCCCTCTGCCCACAGGTAGAAGGGGAGAAAAAGATGGGGAAGAGAAGCCAGTCACACTCTCATTCACTAATCCATTCATGCAGTCACACAAGGATGCGATGCTGTTCTGTCCGCTCGGGTGCTGGGTAAGCTACACAACTTGTTGAGCAGCCACCACGGGTCCCAAGGAAAAAGTGTCCAAAGACCTGTGGGTTGGGCTATATCCCGAAGGTAGAAGGAGGTGAAGGTGGTCTGGTTGGTCCAGACCCCCGCCTTCAGGACCTGTGCCATGGAGAAGTTCTTGCGGAACGCAAGGGAAGGACCGATACCTGACTTTGTGGGCTCTCGGACGAAAGGTATGGATGTCGTCGCTACCATCAGCCTCGTACGCCCTCCTGATCACCTCACGCAGCCAGAAAGAGTGTTCTTGGACACTTCTTTCTTGGTCACCCCGGTGCTAATGAAGAGGCATCGACACTCAAGCCTGAGGTGCCGAGTTCTCTTCATATAGCGCCGTAGCGCCCTCACAGGACAAAGCAGCATCTCATCCGCATCGTTGTCGGTGAAGTCCAGTAGGGAGGAAATCGTGAATGACTCGAACCGGTCGTCAGAGACCGAAGGATTCTGAGTCTTCGCTACGAAGTTCGGGATGAAATCGAGCGTCACAGATCCCCATCCCCTGGTATGCTTGACGTTGAAGGATAAGCCATGAAGTTCCCCTACTCTCTTCGCCGATGCCAGGGCCAGCAAGAAGAGGGTCTTGAGGGTCAGATCCCTGTCTGAAGACTCTCGGAGTGGCTCGAAGGGTCTTTGAGTCAGACTCCTAAGGACGAGAGTCACATCCCACCCCGGGGGCCTGAGTTCCCTGGGTGGGCAAGACCTCTCGAATCTCCTCATTAGTAGGGAGATCTCGAACGAGTTCGAGATATCCACTCCCCTCAGCTTCAGGACTAGGGCCAGGGCGGCCCTGTATCCTTTGACTATGGGGACAGAGAGGAGCTTCTCTCAGCGAAGGAAGACGAGGAAATCTGCTACCTGCTGAAGAGTGGCTCTGAGAGGAGATAGACCCTGTCTACGACACCAACAACAGAAGACGGCCCACTTTCCCTGGTACACAGCCGCAGAGGACTGTCTGATGTACCCAGCCATCTCTGTTGCTGCTTGGCGAGAAAAACCTCTCGCTCGCAAGAGATGGTGGATAACAGCCAGCTGCGAAGATGAAAGGACTGGACTGACTGGTGGTACCGTTCCACGTGTGGCTAGACGAGAAGGTTGTGCCAAGGGGGAATCTCTCTCGGTGCTCCTGCAAGAAGAGCCACCAGGATCATCCGGAGATTCGGGGTTACCAGCACTCGGCTGATCACCTTGCGAATCAGACAGAACGGGGGAAAGGCGTAAACGAAGAGGTTGTCCCACGGGTGTTGAAGAGCGTCCTCTGCAGCTGCACATGAGTCCGGCACAGCCGAGTAAAAAACCTGAAGTTTCCTGTTGTGCCGGGTGAGGAACAGATCCACTACTGGACGCCCCCACAGGTTGAAGAGCCTTTCCGCCACATCTGGGTGTAGGGACCATTCGGTCCCTATCACCTGATCCCGACGGCAGAGCTTGTCTGCTACTACATTCCTCTTGCCTGGAAAGTAGCGGGCTGCAGCTCTACCAAGTGAGCCACGGCCCACTTGTGCACCTGCAACATCAACTGGTGCAACGGAAGGGACACTAGGCCCCCCCGTTTGTTGACGTATGCCCCTACCGTGGTGTTGTCGCACATCAACACCACCGAGTGTCCCATCAGGCAGTCCTGGAACTCTTGAAGAGCGAGGAACGCTGCCTTGAGCTCCAGGACGTTGATGTGAAGGTGCTTCTCGTGATGATCCCACACTCCTGCAGCCAGCAACTCCTCCAGGTGTGCGGAAGTACGGCAGGTCTCTTGCCTGTGACCAACTCTCCTTTAGTCTCCACTGGAGAGTCCGCAGGTGAAGACGCCCATGAGGGACTAACTTCTCGAGTGACGACAGGTGACCGATCACGACTTGTCACTGCTGAGCTGGCTGTTCCTGCCGAGACAGGAACTGGTAGGCTGCCTCTCCCTGAATCTGCTGATCCATGAGTCTGCAGGGAAGACTCGTCCTGCTGCAGTATCGATCAGCATACCCAGGTACTTCATCCTCTGCTTGGGCTCAAGATCTGACTTCTCAAAGTTCACCACAATCCCCAGATTGTGGCAGAACTCGAGGAGTCGATCCCTGTCCCATAGCAACTGCGAGCGGGAGCTAGCCAGTACTAACCAGTCGTCGAGATACCTCAAGAGACGTATCCCTGATCAGTGGGCCCAAGCAGACACCAGAGTGAACACTCATGAACACCTGTGGGGCGGTTGAGAGACTGAAGCAAAGTGCCCTGAATTGGTACACCGTCCCGTCAAGGATGAAGCGGAGGTACTTCCTGGAGGATTGATGAACGGGTATCTGGAAATAGGCGTCCTTCAAGTCCACCGAAAGCATGAAGTCGTTCTCCCTGATGGAGTCGAGCACAGAGCGTGCCGTCTCCATCGTGAACCGAGACTGGCGAACGAATCGGTTCAGGGGAGAGAGATCTATCACTGGGCGCCAGCCCCCTGAAGATTTCTCCACCAGGAAAAGACGGCTGTAGAAGCCCAGTGACCGATCCCTGACGATCTCCACAGCTCCTTTGCTCAGCATGGCTTGGACTTCCTACTGAAGTGCTACGTCCTTGGATGTTCCGGGTACGTAGGTCTGAAGGTGGACCGGGTTGGAGGTGAGGGGTGGCCGAGACTTGAAGGGTAGTAGATACCCCTCCCGAAGAACGTCTACAATCCAGGTCTCCGCTCCAAAGCGCTGCCATGTTGCCCAATGGCTCGCCAGGCACCCCCCCCACTTCCGGCAGCAGGTGAGGGGGAATGCCATTCCTAGCGTTTCCCACCTCTCTTCGGCTTCTTCCCAGCTCCCCCTCGTGAGAAGGAGGGCTGGTTACGGTCGCTCCTAGAAGTCGAAGGCAGAGTCTTTGCCCTGGGCCTCGACGATGCGATCGTCTTGGCCGCAGAGTAAGCGCTAACCAAGCTCTTGGGCTTGGCCGCAGTAGCTTGAGGCTGCCCAGACACCTTCGAGACTGCCTGGTGTACTAGACGGTCACTGTCATCAGTGCATCATCGCTCCACTGCAGCGTCCACCATCTCTCCGGGGAAGAGAGAGGAGGAACTCTGCACTTGTCGGTTGCAAAGACCCAGAGCCGCCTCACGCCCAGCCGCCCTGGTCACTCGGGTGAGGACTGCGTCCCTACGCCGAAGAGCCAGGTTGGCCCACAGGTTTGCCGTCTGGTGGGCTAGGTAGGAGATGGCTCTACCTCCAGACTGGCAGAGTCTCCCGAAAGCTGGGTCACCTTCAGGAGTGATATTTCCCAAAGTGGCCATGACCTTAGACACCGTGAGGGACCACAGGTCTAACCAGGAGACTGCTTGGAATGCCACCATGGCGGTTGATTCCAAGGCGAGTGCCTCTTGCTGTGAGAACCATAGTTCTCCGACAGGAGCTGCTGCAGAGACACCCCTGGAGTTAGCCTAGCTAGCTCCGGGTTAACCTGTTTGGGCGGCAAAGGGTCCTCCGATGGCACGTAGAATCTCCTCTGTCGCAGTAGAGGCGGGGGAAGTAGCTTGGAAGACCTGCCAGACCGTAGCGAACCCTCCTGTCCGGAGACGAGAGAGTCCACCTGGCCCAGCGCCGAGTCAGCCAGAGCCGATTGCGGCTGACCCACCGTCGTCTTGGGTTCCTTCTTAGGACCCGAGAACGACTTGAGCCTGGAGGTAGGCTCAGAAGGTGGGAGCGGCGATCCTTCCCCGAGGTCATTGTGCTGACAAATAAGCGCAATAACCTCTGGATCTCGGGAGTGACCGCGTCTTGTGGAGTAGGACCGTCAAGTCCCTCCAACAAGAGCGCCTCCCGAGACCCTCCTCCTTCAGAAGGAGGAACTGCAACAGACCCCTCCTGGTCTCCTCCTGCCACTTGCTCGTACGACCTGGTCGGTCCTAAGACCGTGCCAGGCTCGTAGGGCGTCATGGTGGGACTGTGAGGAGCGCACTCCTCACGGTCACTCCAGATCACCTCGCTCTTCCCGGCGTAGCCTGAGGAAGTTGAAGGGATCGGAGAGGAAGACCTGACGCTCCCCCTCGCTCACCGGCAAAACCAGTGTGGTTGAGGGGCTGCAGGCGATCGCCAACCCACGGTGGCAATTGAGCTGCAGACCTGGTCGCGCAGCTCTCCGGGGGAGAGCGGCTGGACCGAGAACAATGGCTCCGGTCCCGAGCATCAGGAGAGCTGCTGCTGGTCCCCCTACCCTTCCACAAGGTCATTGTGCTGACAAATCAGCGCAATAACATGATATTGTTATGATACAATAAAGTTTCGTACATACTTACCTGGCAGATATATACTTAGCTATAGTCTCCGACTTTCACGACAGAATTTCAAATCTCGCGGCACACGCGACAGGTAGGTCAGGTGGTCTACCCTTCCCGCCGCTGGGAGGCGGGTGTATGATCCAATCCCGTTTTCTAATCAGATTTTCTCTTCCACCTGTCTCCTGAGGGGAGGCTGGGCGGGCCATTAATCGTATATATCTGCCAGGTAAGTATGTACAAAACTTTATTGTATCATAACAATATCATTTTTTTACATGAACTTTCCTGTCAGATATATACTTAGCTGATTGGCACCCTTGGTGGAGGGTAAGAGACAGCTAAACAATATAGAAAAGGGAAACAACACATGTTGTAGGATATAAAAACCTTGGCTCTTACCTGGTTAGGCAGAAGACTTCATGGATACTGTCTATGAGTCTGCATTGCCTGAAGAGCTACAGCGAGGGTGTGACCTGTTGCTGAAAGACTCTTCGGATCTACCAAAGGGATTTGTCATCCAGTTACATGGCAGAATCCAAGTAGGATCTTGTCAAAGGGGTTCGCCCGCTTACATGACAGAACCTGTCCACTACCATTACAAGGAGCCAAAACAATCCAGACCACCTAACCAATCTAACCCGTGTTAGATCTAAGACACGAAAGAGATGCATACCCACATCCTCTTTCATCCAACCATAAAAACACAAACCAAATAGGATTAAAAAATAGCTAAACTAAAAAGGATACGTTTCAGCTCCCTGCCCCAGCACCAAATCCGCAAATACGTAGGGTCCTAATGCGAAGCACTTATCATAAGTGATCCTGACGTCTCTCAAGTAGTGGCTCGCAAAGACCGAGTTACATCTCCAAAAAGTCGCCTTCATCAGGTTTTGCACCGACAAATTCTTGTTGAAGGCTAATGAGGTGGCAATGGCCCTCACCTCATGGGCCTTAACCTTAAGGAGCTTGAACTGGTCCTCGTCGCATGGTACGTGGGCTTCCTTAACTAGGCTTCTTAAAAAGAATGCTAGAGCATTCTTAGACAAAGGCCTACTGGGATCCCTAACAGAACACCAGAGGTTGTCCGTATTGCCCTTAAGCTGCTTCTTCCTTCTGAGATAAAACTTAAGGCTTCTAACAAGGCAAAGAGCCCTTTCTGCCTCTTCCCCTACAAGAGCAGACAAACCTTGCACCTAAAAATTCCTGGGCCATGGATTAGAGGGGTTTTCATTCTTAGCCAAGAATGAGGGAAGGAAGGAACAAATCACGGACTGATCCTTGAAGCCTACTCTTCCTTCTATGGCTTGAAGTTCACTCATCCTCTTGGCGGATGCCAAAGCCATGAGGAAAAGAGACTTCTTGGTTAGGTCCCTAAAGGAAGCTGACTGAGGAGGCTCAAATCTTGCGGACCTCAAAAATTGAAGAACCACGTCGAGATTCCAACTAGGTGTTCTCGAGGACCCTTTCTTAGTGGTTTCGAAAGACCTGACCAGATCATGAAGGTCCTTGTTATCCGAAATGTTCAGGCCTCTGTGCCTGAACACTGCGGCTAGCATACTGCGGTAACCCTTGATGGTTGAGACTGCTAGCCTACACTCTTCCCTGAGGAAAAGAAGGAAGTCAGCAATTTGGGTCACAGAGGTACTGGACGAGGAAACTTTCTGATTCCTGCACCATCGACGAAAGACATCCCACTTCGACTGGTAGACGCGCAAGGTGGAAGATCTCCTTGCTCTGGCAATAGCCCTTGCAGCTTTTGAAGAAAATCCTCTCGCTCTGACGAGACTTTGGATAGTCTGAACCCAGTAAGACTGAAAGCGGGGAGGTTTTTGTGATACCTGTCGAAGTGGGGTTGTCTGAGCAAATCCTTCCTTGGTGGAAGGGATCTTGGAAGGTCCACCATCCATTCCAGTACCTCTGTGAACCAGTCTTGGGCAGGCCAGAATGGAGCAATCAGTGTCATCCTTGCTGATTCCGAGGCGGTGAACTTCTTCAGGGTCTCTCCCAGGATCTTGAAGGGAGGAAACGCGTAAAGGTCTAGCCCCTTCCAATCTAGAAGAAGGGCATCCACTGCTATTGCCCTTGGATCTGAGATTGGGGAGCAATAAAGGTCTAGTCTCGCGTTCTTGGAAGTGGCGAAGAGGTCTAGATGGGGCCAGCCCCACAGTTTCCACAGGCTCTGGTAAACATCTAGATGAAGCGTCCATTCCGTAGGGAGGACCTGATCTTTTCTGTTTAGGAGGTCGGCCCTTACATTCCTTTCCCCCTGTACGAATCTGGTGAGGAGCCTGACCCTTCTTATCTCGGCCCACAGCAAAAGATCTCTCGCTGTTTCGTACAGGGAGAAGGAGTGAGTCCCCCCCTGTTTTCTGATGTATGCCAGAGCTGTGGTGTTGTCCGAGTTCACCTGAACAACAGAGCCTCGGACGTGAGACTCGAAGGCTTTCAACGCCAGCCAAACAGCCATCAGTTCTTTCTTGTTTATGTGCCAGGCCACCTGTTCTCCCTCCCAGGTGCCTGACACTTACTTCGTTCCCAGAGTAGGGCCCCAACCTGCTTCCGACGCGTCGGAGAACAACACTAGGCTGGGGTTCAGGGTTTGCAGGGACAGACCTTCCACAAATCTGCTGGGATCTGCCTACCACAAGAGCTCCTTTTTGATCTCCAGCGTGACGTCGAAGGAGAACACTAAACCCTGTTGAGCGACGATCCCAATTCTGATTCAGAAAGAACTGAAGAGGTCTCAGGTGCAACCTTCCTAGGGAAACGAACTGCTCCAGCGAGGAGAGTGTCCCCAGCAGACTCATCCACTCCCTCGCTGTGCATGCATCTTTCCCTAGAAAGGTTGTGATTTTCTCGCAGCCTCGAGCTATCCTTTCCGGGGATGGATACGCTCGATAACCCCAAGAATCCATCCAAATCCCCAGATAAATACATTCCTGACTGGGGATGAGCTGGGATTTCTGGATGTTGATCAGAAGTCCCAGAGAACTTGCCATGTCCATTGTCTTTTGAAGGTCCTCCAAACAACGTTCCCTTGATTTGGCTCTTATTAGCCAATTGTCTAGATAAAGGGATATCCTCACTCCTTCCAAGTGTAGCCACTGAGCGACATTCTTCATGAGCCCCGTGAAAACCTGAGGGGCTGTCGAGAGGCCAAAGCACATGGCCCTGAACTGGTATACCTTCCCTTGCATCATGAACCTCAGGTACTTCCTCGAGGATGGATGAATCGGCACATGGAAGTAAGCGTCCTGCAGATCCAGGGACACCATCCAGTCCCCTGGACGAAGAGCAGCCAACACCGATGACGTGGTTTCCATGGAGAACTTCCTCTTCTCAACAAAGAAGTTCAGGGCGCTTACATCCAGAACCGGTCTCCATCCCCCTGACGACTTCGGAACTAGGAAGAGGCGGCTGTAGAAGCCCGCAGAGTGAAGGTCGGATACCAGGTCTGCTAGAAAAAGGGCTTGGCTCATGATGGGATCCTTGTACCTGGCCGTCAACTCCCTTGGAGTTGTCGTTAAGGGAGGTCTTGAAGAGAAAGGAATGAGGAATCCCTTTTGAACTACTGAGAGGGACCAGATGTCCGCCCCTCTCTGGGCCCAGACATTCGCAAACTTTAGAAGTCTGGCGCCTACTGTCGTCTGGAGGACTTGCCTGTTATTTAGGGGTTTTGATTGACTTGGAGAAGGGTTTACCTCTCCTGCTGGGTCTTTGCCCTCTAAAAGAAGAAGATCTGGAAGGAGGGCCCCCTCGAAAGGGCTCCTGCACCGAGGGTTTCTCCTTCTTGGCCTTAGAAGAGAAGGCCGGTCGAGGTTTCCTTGTCGACTGAGCGAGCAGGTCCTGGGTCGCCTTGGCTGAGAGAGAGCTAGAAATATCCTGCACGATCTTCTTGGGGAAGAGCTGAGAAGAGAGCTGCGAATACAACAACGAGGACCTCTGGGCGTGTGATACCGATTTTGTCAAGAAAGAGCAGTACACCACTCTTTTCTTGACCACTCCTGCTCCGAACAATGAAGCAATCTCGCTCGAGCCATCTCTCACGGACTTGTCCATGCAGGACAAAACACTGTGGAGGTCTTCTGGTGAAAGGGCGTCAGGCGTCTGAGTCTTTCTGGCCAAAACTCCCAAGGACCAATCCAGAAAGTTGAAAACTTCCAGGACCCAGAACATCCCCTTCAAAAGGTGGTCTAGCTCATTCATCGCCCACGACATCTTGGCGGAATTAAGGGCAGAACGTCTGGTGGCGTCCACCAATGAAGAGAAGACCGAGTCCGCTGAAGAAGGAAGTCCCAGGCCCAAAGGTTCTCCAGTCTCGTACCAGAACCCTGTACGTCCCGTCAGCTTGGAAGGAGGGAAGGAAAAAACAGTCTTCCCTGCTTCCTCCTTGGAAAGTAGCCACGAACCAAATCCCCTCAGGGCCTTCTTCATCGATATGGTCGGTTTCATCCTGACGCACGAGGAACCCTTCGCAGTCCTGGAGGTCGAAAATGATATTGTTATGATACAATAAAGTTTCATACACACTTACCTGGCAGATATATACTTAGCTATCGACTCCGTCGTCCCCGACAGAAATTCAAATTTCGCGGCACTCACTACAGGTAGGTCAGGTGATCTACCGCCCTGCTCTGGGTGGCAGAACTAGGAACCATTCCCGTTTTCTATCAGATTTTCTCTTCCACCTGTCTCCTGCGGGGAGGCTGGGTGGGCCATCACTCGTATATATCTGCCAAGTCAGTATGTATGAAACTTTATTGTATCGTAACAATATCATTTTCATACATTCAACTTTCCTGTCAGATATATACTTAGCTGATTGACACCCTTTGGTGGAGGGCAAGAGACAGCTAACTACTGAATAGACAGGTAAACAACATATGTTGTAGGTATTTATAGACCTTGGTTCCTACCTGATTAGGTGGAAGACTTCGTGGCTACTGCCTAGGAGTCTGCTTCACCTCAAGAGCCTTAGCGAGATAGTGATCTGTGGCCAAGAGTTCTTGTGGGTCTGTCAATGGGGTCTTATCCACTTACTCGGCAGAGCCTGACTGGCATTTGTCAATGGGTGCTAATCCGCTTATATGACAACACGCCTTCTTTAAGGAGCACACAACCGATCCCGATCACCTGATCCTAACACCCGTCTTAGTTCTAAGATTGCCAAGAGCTATCCCCAAACTCTTAGCAAACAACCAAAAACTCGATAAACGCACACACTAAAGTACAAAAAAAAAAAATTTTTTGTACCCCTCTAAAAGTCAGATACCACTCGATCCCTTACTGAAGTGGAGTGACGGCCGCCTGTGCGACATCCGACACTTCTTCCAGCAGGAAGCCAAGAACGTATCCAACGAAAGGGTTACGTACACAAAATTTTAGGATCGGCGCTTGCTCCAGTACCCAGAACCATCTGCGCTGACACAAACGGACCTAGAGAAAAACATTTCTCATACGTTACGCGCACATCCTTCAAGTAATGAGATGCAAACACCGAGTTGCACCTCCAATAAGTTGCATCCAAAATATTCTTGAGAGACATATTTCTTTGGAATGCAAGAGACGTCGCGATTGCCCTTACTTCATGAGCTCTTACTCTTAACAGTTTAAAAGAGTCATCTGGGCAGTTCTTATGCGCCTCGGTAATAACGCTTCTTACAAAGAAGGCTAAGGCATTCTTAGACATCGGTCTTTTGGGGTCCTTTACCGAGCACCATAGACCGTGTTGCGAACCCCCCAACTGCTTCTTTCTGTCCAGATAGAATTTAAGCGCTCTGACCGGGCAAAGAGACCTCTCTGCCTCTCTGCCTACTAGACTCGCCAGGCCTTTTACCTCGAAGCTCCTGGGCCAGGGTTTCGAGGGATTCTCATTTTTAGCAAGAAAGAGAGTCTGGAACGAACAAATCGCAGAGTCTCCCTTGAAGCCAACTCGTGACTCAAGGGCGTGCAGCTCGCTGACCCTTTTCGCCGTAGCGAGAGACAGCAGAAACAGACACTTCCTTGTAATATCTCGAAAGGAAGCCGTGTGAGGTGGTTCGAACCTTTCAGAAGATAGAAATTTTAGGACCACGTCCAGATTCCAGCTCGGAACTCTAGGTTCTATTGATTTGGATGTTTTGAAGGAACGAATGAGATCATGTAAATCCTTATTATTGGCCAAATCTAATCCTCTGTTCCTGAATACAGCCGAGAGCATACTCCTGTATCCCTTAATAGTTGGTACAGAAAGATGCGATTTCTCCTTCAGAAAAAGAAGGATATCTGCCATTTCGGTCACAGAGGTATTGGAGGAGGACAGCTTCTTCGACCTACACTAACTTCTGAACACCTCCCACTTCGATTGGTATACTCACATAGTGGATGATCTGCGGGCTCTGGCAATTGCGCTTGCCGCCTTGCAAGAAAACCCTCTCACTCTGACAAGTCTTTCGATAGTCGAAAGGCAGTCAGAGCAAGAGCGGGTAGGTTTTGATGGTACCTCTCGAAGTGAGGTTGTTTGAGCAGATCTGTTCTGTTTGGAAGAGATCTGGGGAAGTCCACCGTCCACTCCATTACCTCTGTGAACCAATTTCGGGATGGCCAATATGGGGCTATCAGAGTAATCCTTGTCCCCTTCGAGGCCACAAACTTTCTGACCACTTCCCCCAGGATCTTGAATGGGGGAAACGCGTACACATCCAGTCCTGACCAGTTCAGGAGCAAGGCGTCTACTGCATAAGCTCTGGGATCGTCTACCAGAGCGCAAAATGTGTCTATCCTCTTGGAGAGGAACGTGGCGAACAGGTCTATTTGAGGCTTCCCCCAAAGAGACCAAAGACTCTGACACACTTCTGAGTGGAGGGTCCATTCTGTTGGAAGGACCTGAAACCTCCTGCTCAGCCTGTCTGCTCTCACATTCCTCTCCCCTTGGACAAACCTTGTTAGCAGAGTTACATTCCTTTGATTCGCCCAAATCAGAAGATCTCTTGCCAGTTCGTATAGAGCGAGAGAGTGAGTTCCTCCTTGTTTTCTCACATAAGCCAGAGCGGTGGTATTGTCAGAGTTTATCTCCAATACCCCGTCTCTGACTATGTGTTCGAAGCTCTTTAACGCCAGATGAATTGCTAAGAGCTCCTTGCAATTTATGTGCCATGACACCTGCTCTTCCGACCAGGTGCCTGACACTTCCCTGGATCCTAAGGTTGCACCCCAACCTGTCTCCGACGCGTCTGAAAATAATATCAGGTTCGGGTTCCGCACTTCCAGGGACACACCTCTGTTCTCCTCTAGAGGGGGTAACCACCACCTTAAGTGATTTTTTACTTCTGTCGGGATTGGAAAAGTATCGGAGAGCTGTCCTGTCTTCCTATTCCAACTCCTTCTCAGGAAGAACTGTAGAGGACGGAGATGCAGTCTTCCTAGAGGAAAGAACTGTTCCAGCGAGGAAAGGGTCCCCAGAAGGCTCAACCATTCCCTTGCTGAACTGCGCTCCTTCCCTAAGAAGCTGGATACTGTGGCGCAATCTTTCGTTATTCTCTCTTGAGAAGGAAATAGTACTCGAAAACCCCGAGAATCCATCCGAATCCCCAGATAAACCATGTTCTGGCTGGGGATCATCTGAGATTTCTCGAGGTTTACGATCAATCCTAATGACTTTGTCAGTTCTAAAGTCGTTGAAAGGTCCTCCAAACACTGTTTTTGAGACCTGGCCCTGATGAGCCAGTCGTCCAGGTATAGGGAGACGTTTATTCCCATCAAATGTAGATGTCTTGCTACATTCTTCATCATGTCTGTGAAGACTTGAGGAGCCGTGGACAGGCCGAAACACAGGGCCCTGAACTGATAGATCCTTCCCTCCATCATGAAACGAAGGTACTTCCTCGACGAATGATGAATCGGGATGTGGAAATAGGCGTCTTGAAGATCTAGGGACGCCATCCAATCTCCTTGTCGAAGGGCTGCAAGGACTGAAGCAGACGTTTCCATGCTGAACTTTTGTTTTTCCACAAATCTGTTCAGCGCACTTACATCCAGTACTGGTCTCCAACCCCCCCCCCCCCCCCCACGAAGCTTTCGCCACTAGAAACAAGCGATTGTAAAACCCCGGGGAGTTGTGATCCAGCACCAGCTCGAATGCTCTTTTGTCCCACATCTCTTCTACCATTTGACGAAGAGTATCCATCAGTACAGGGTCCTTGTATCTGGCGGACAGTTCCCTCGGTGTTGATGTCAGGGGAGGGCTGTCCTTGAATGGGATATAATATCCCTTCTTGATGATCGACATTGACCAAGTGTCGGTTCCTAGGTTTGCCCAGGCTTCCGCAAAATCTTGCAACCTGGCCCCTACAGGTGTTTGAAGGATTGTTCCCTCATTTCCCCTTCTTAAAGGGTTGGAAGGAAGATCTTCCTCTTCTTTCTGTGGTCTTTCTTCTGGAAATCGATCTAGCTGGAGGGCCTCCTCGAAAGGGCTGCTGCTGCTGCGTTGGACGAGGCCCTTTCTTTTCCTCATTAGCCACAGGCCTATTCTTCCTTGAAGACTGCCTGAGGAGATCTTGAGTCGCCTTCTCAGTTAGTGAATGTGCAATGTCCTTCACCAACTGAGAAGGGAATAAATGCTCTGAGAGAGGAGCGAACAACAAGGCGGACCTCTGCGAAGGAGAGACGGCCTTAGTGAGGTAAGCACTATAAACCACCCTCTTTTTTAGCATTCCCGCACCAAAGAGGGAGGAGACCTCTGCTGACCCATCCTGAACAGCTTTGTCTATGCATGTCAGGATACTATGCAAAGCTTCGGAGTTTAGATGTTCCGTTTCCTGGGACATTTTAGCCAAAACCCCAAGGGACCAATCCAAGAAATTGAATACTTCCAAGGTGTGGAAAAGTCCCTTGAGGAGATGGTCCATCTCCGAAAGACCCCATGTTGCTCTGGCCGAGTTCAAGGCGTGTCTCCTCGAGGAGTCTACGAGACTCGAGAAGTCCGATTCGGCCGAAGTGGGCAGAGACAATCCCATATTCTCTCCCGTCTCATACCATATGCCTCTTCTACCAGTTAGTTTGGCAGGAGGCATACAAAAGACTGTCCTTCCTAACTCCTTTTTCGTCTTGATCCAGGAATCTACCAACTGTAGGGCCCTCTTCATGGATATGGACGGTTTCATTTTAAGGAAGGACGAAGACTTGTGTGATTTCGTGCTCGAAAAAAGAGAGCGCGGAGAAGGAGGAGCAGCTGGAGTCAACGAATCTCCATACTCTTCTAGAAGGAGAGAAGAAAGAACTTTATAGTTCGAAAGCCCTTCTTTATTCGTTACCTCGTCTTCCGAAAGGTCCTCTAAGTTGAGAGGATTGGAAGGAGAAAGCTCCCTTCTTTCGTCTGTCTGCTCCTTTGACTTCTTCCTTTCCGTAGAAGAAGAACTTCTAACAGGCGAGGGACTAAGGGCTATCTCCTCCCTACGCCTATCCTTAGGAGAGTCTTGGATAATTTGCGCCTGGCACCTGAATGACTCCTGGCGCTTGTCAGGATCTTCTTGTATAGTATGCGCCTGGTGCTTAGCAGGCGCATCTCACTCGGAATACTCCTGGTGCCTGGTAGGCGCATTGCGCCTGGCAGGTGCTTCGCTCCTAGCAGGCGCTTCCTCTACTCTAGCTGGCGCCTGGCGCTTGGTTGGCGTTCTGGGCCTCGAACGATCTTGAGAATAATCAGGCTCTTTGCGCCTGGAAGACTCCTCTCTTTCTGTGAGTACTTCAAAGTCATCCTCACTATCAGGTGTTCTCTGGCGCCTACTTGGCGCCTGGCTTCTGGCTGGCGCCAGGCGCTTGACAGGAGTTTCTTCCTTTCCCACTTCTCGCCTGCCTGGTGCTTCGCTCCCCCCAGAGATGGCCGCCTGTGCGACAACTCCCCTGGAAGGCTCGTTGCGCCTGACAGGCGATCGGTGTCTAGATCTTTTTACAGGAAGCTTATCGTCCTTTCTGCGAGAAGGCTCCTTGGAAAGGACTCCTACCAATGACGCTAATTGTTCCTGCATATTTATTAAAATCTTCCTGGTAGAGGACTCTTCTTCATCCAAAGCAGGAGAGGGAGATCTGGAAGGCGCTAGAGACTTCCTTACCGCCCAGGGAGTTAACTCCTTTCTAGCTCTCTTTACTACCGAAGGCACTTCTTCTTCATAGAAGCGCTCGGGGCTAGAGTTCAATTCAGGCTCTTTCCAGTTCCTCTTCAGCGGACGGGATAGCTTCGAATCTTTCCATCCTCTTTTTGGTGAAAGCGATCCTGATGACGAAAAGCACTCTTGTAGGACGCTTTTTCTGTAGCGATCCCTGGCAGTCTGAGATGTAACAGATTCTGCCGAAGGGGATCCTGATCGTTGGGGATTCTCCACAACCTCCGTACGGCTTTCGACTTTCCTTCTCCTCTGGGCCAGGGAGCTTGGAAGCGGTCTAGGCCTGGGAGCGTCGCAGAGACGACCAGACGCCCCCTCCACTACACTGGGGACACTTATATCACTCGAAAAATCACCTTCACTTTGCTTACCTTCCAATGCTGCCATTTTTTCCTGCATTTTTTGAAGGGAAGCTTTGAGTTCTGCAATTTCAGAAGCCGAATCAGAGGGATTAGCAACCTGCGATCAGCCTGATAAAGAAGGAGAATAATTATAAGAAGAAGAAGCTACAGAACTAGACAGGGGTTCATGAGATCTAGATTTACTACGGCTTTTGTAAGCCGCCTTCCTCTCTCTATCTTTCTCTAACTTCTTCAAGTAAGAAGTTAGAGTCTTCCATTCCTGAGCACTCAATCTTTCACACTCATTACATGTGTTCTCTAAAGAACACTCAACAACTCTACATCCACGGCATGCAGTGTGAGGATCTACCGAAGACTTCGGAATCCTCACCTTACAGCCCTCATTCACACACACTCTGAAATCAACACTAGAGTCAGACATATTCAAGAAAAATCCAAAGCCAAATCCAAAAACAGTTCCACGATAGCGAATGCCAAACAACGATCCAAGTACGTCACCAAAAATCGGTCGAAAGAAGATCAAAAGCGTTGAAAAAAGAATTCCAGTCAGGAGGTAGTAACAACAATGTTGACACCACCGGCGACAGAGAAAATCTGATAGAAAATGGGAATGGTTCCTAGTCCTGCCACCCAGAGCAGGGCGGTAGATCACCTGACCTACCTGTAGCGAGTGCCACGAAATTTGAATTTCTGTCGGGGACGACGGAGTCGATAGCTAAGTATATATCTGACAGGAAAGTTGAATGTATGAAAACAGAGAATGCGGAGACGGAGGAGCGGCAGGGCTGAGGGAGTCTCCAAACTCTTGGAGAAGCAAGGCGGTCATCTTCTTGTAAGCTGAAAACGAGGCAGTCTTGGCAGAGTCCTCGTCCGAGCCTTCCTGGTCCTCTTCCAACAAAGAACGAGAAGAACGCCTACTAGGAGAGGGGCGCCTACGAGAAGCCTGGCGCCTGTCAGGAGAGGAAAACACATCAGGGGAGCGACGTACAGTTGAAGACGAGAGCCTGCTGGAGATGAAGAGTCTGGGAGAAGACGCGCGCTTACCAGAAGAAGAGAGCTTGCACAACGGAGAGCGCCTGTCAGGAGAAGACCGCCTCCCATGAAGAGGGCGCCCACGAGGCTCTTGGCGCCTGCCAAGAGGAGAGCGGCTGCCAGGAGAAGAGCGCCTACTAGGGGAGTAGCGCCTGCGAGGCTCTTGGAGCCTGACAAGAGGAGAGCGCCTGCCAGGAGAAGAGTGCCTGCTGGGAGAGGAGAGCCTGTGAGGTGACTGGCGCCTGTCCTGAAAAGAGCGCCTGCCCGGAGAATGGCGTCTTCAGGAGAGGAGCGCCTGCGAAGCGACTGGCGCCTGTCCAGAGGAGAGCGATTGTCAACAGAAGAGCGCCTGCAAGCAGACTGGCGCCTGGACAAGGAAGGGAGCCTGCCAGGAGAGGAACGTCCCTCGCGAGAATCACCTCGCTCGGGAGAAGCAACAACATCCGGAGAAGAGCGCCTACGGAGCGGAGAGCGTAAGTCGAGAGACGGGCACCTGGACTTCTTGATGGGGAGAGAAGCATCCTTCCTCCAACGAGAACTACCGGCCAAGGAGTCAGCGAGGGCCGAAATCTGCGCCTGGAGACCAGCGAGAATACGAGAAGGGGACTTCTCAGGCTCCTCTTCCGGAGAAGTAGAGCGAGGCAAACGAGGAGAAGAGCAATCTTGAGACCTCCTGGGCCTCTTCACATCCAGAGAAGGCTCCTCTGGAAAGAGTTCCGGGCTGGAAGCAAGGGAGCTGCAGGGCACCTTCCAGGCTCTCTTCAAGTGGCGCGAAGCTTCCGGGGAGCTCCATCCACACTTCGGCGATGGCGAAGCAGACGAAGAGAAGCACTGACGTAGAACGTCCTTCTTGATGTGGTCTGAGGCAGCCTGGGAACGCACATCAGGATCTGCCGAAGGGACGCCTGACCGGTGGGGGTTCTCCCTAACCTTCCTGCGGCTGTCGACTTTCCTCCTCCACTGGGTCTGGGAGTCTGGAAGAGGTCTAGGCCTGGAAGCACTACGGAGCCGGTCAGACGCCCCCCTCCACAACACAGGGGACACTGCACAAATCACTCCCACTGTCACTCTTACCTTTCTCCAAGGAGCGGATCTTGAGCTCCATGCTGCGGATCGTGGCTTTCATTGCAGCCACCTCCGAAGACGTATCCTCGGGTTCGAGTCAGGGAGCAGGGGCTGAAACAGGGACAGAAGGATCTGCTTCTACTACAGGGTTAGGATCTAACTCTAGCTCGCAAACACAAGACCTACTCGAGCTTCTGGAGGAAGCCTTACAAACCCTGTCCCTCTCCAACTTCCTCAAGTAGGAAGAAAGAGATTTCCATTCATCTTCATTTAAACCCTCACATTCTTTACATGGGTTATCAAAAGTACATTCATTCCCCCTACACCTCACACATACAGTGTGAGGGTCTACCGAAGCCTTTGGTAACCTTACCTTACATACATCCACAGAACACACTCTAAACACAGCAGAAGTTTTCTTAACAGAATCGAAGTCAGACATTTTTCAAAGAGAAATCCAAAGCAAAATCTAATACAGTCCACGAAAAGCATATGCCAAGCCAAAAAAGATCCAGTACGTCACCAATAATCCGTCCAAAAAAGATCCTAGGCAAGCGAGAGCGAAATCAACTATCAGGAGGAACCCACAACAGGTGTTGCCGGTTCCAGCGACACTATAGCTAAGTATATATCTGACAGGAAAGTTCATGGACAAAACAACTCTGGATCTCTGGAGTAGGACCGTCAAGTCCCTCCAACAAGAGCGCCTCCCGAGACCCTCCTCCTTCAGAAGGAGGAACTGCAACAGACCCCTCCTGTCTCCTCCTGCCACTTGCGCGTACGACCTGGTCGGTCCTAAGACCGTACCAGGCTCGTAGGGCGTCGTAGTGGGACTGTGAAGAGCGCGCTCCTCACGGTCACTCCAGATCACCTCGCTCTTCCCAGCGTAGCCTGAGGAAGTTGAAGGGATCGGAGAGGAAGACCTGACACTCCCCCTCGCTCACCGGCAAAACCGGTGTGCTGGAGGGGCTGCAGGTGATCGCCAACCTATGGTGGCGATCGAGCTGCAGACCTGGTCGCGCGGCTCTCCGGGGGGAGAGCAGCTGGATCGAGAACAATGGCTCCGGTCCCGAGCATCAGGAGAGCTGCTGCTGGTCCCCTTACCCGCCCGGCCCCGGTGGGAGCGGCGGTCAGGTGACCTGCAGAGTCCGCTGTCGCGGTGGGAGCGGGGCCTGTCCTCACGGGCGACCGAGGGGACCTCTTACTTGTCTCAACCCGCGGCCGGTCTGGGATCGTCGCATCAACCCTGGGAGCCCGCGTATCGCTATGAGAGCGATTGCTGGCCTGGCAGGAGTCACCTGAGCGACTTTCACCTGTCTTCCGCTCTGTGCCTCGGCCCTGGCGCCGAGCAAACTCGGAAGCCTGGACTTTGGCTGCACAATCACCCGCGGGCAACCGCACACTCGGTACCTCTCGCGACCGAGAGGCCAAGACGGAACCTGATGCAGCGGCAGAGCCCCTAGCACCAGGTGAGGAGGTACCGGTGCTGGCCGGTACCCCTCTGGTCCCCGACTTCTTCCTTGCGGAAGGAGAGACAGGCCCCGCTCCCGAAGGAGCGGGAGGACCAGCAGAAGACCCCCCGTCCCACCAGAGTGTAACGGGCCCTTAGAAGTTCCTGAAGGAGACTTCTTGGGGGGGAGGAGACAGCCTTCTCCTTCCTCAGCCGTGAAGCCTTGGAAGCCAAAGAAGAAAGGGGCGGCAGCAGATGACGACGAAGAAGACGACAACGACACCTTCCTCCTCTTCCTCTTCTTCTTCGTCAGCTTCCTCAGGACAGTCATCAGATCCTCCATCTAGGACGGAGCTGGGGCTATTGCCGAAGCAACACGGCCCGGCTGCACCTGTCCGTAAGGACCTGCGACTGGGGCAGCAACACCACGGGTAGGAACGACGTCGGCAGGGGCTGGGCCAGGTAAGACAGGTACAGCAGGAATGGCAAGTACAACAGAAGGCGGGGCAGCGGCCAGCGACCTCCTGGGTACTGGTGGCAGGTCCAGGGGAGAGCTCTTGGGGCACCAGAAGTCGGGGGCTGAGGTGAGAGCGGCGAACATGTTATTGTTATTATACAATTAAGTTTGTTCATACTTACCTGGCAGATATATATAATTAAAGTGCCCGCCCTCCTCCCCTCAGGAGACAGAGGCATTAATAAAATATGAATAGAAAATGGGAATGGTTCCTGATATCCGCCTCCCAGCGGCGGGAATGGGTACTACCACCTGGCCGCCCACTGCGTGTGCCGCGAGTTTTGAAATTCTGTCGGACTTCAGAAAATACAGCTATATATATATCTGCCAGGTAAGTATGAACAAACTTAATTGTATAATAACAATAACATTTTGTTCATGCCACTTACCTGACAGATATATATATAGCTGAATCCCACCTTTGGATGGTGGGAAGAGACAGAATAGGATTTTTTAGGAAACTTAAATTAAGTAGATGATATACATCTTGGTTCCTCACCTGTTTGCAAAGTAGACTATGTGATTACTGTCACGTAAGGCTGCTTTTGCTTAAATCAGAGTTGCCAGCCAGGTGGAGACCTGTAGTGCTGGTGCGCTCTGGATGATCTGTCAAGGGTACGAGACCTCAACATGACAAGACCATCGAGGCCATACAAATGAGGGCAACGAAGCAACTGACCACCACCTGACCAACTATTCACAAAAAACCCCTTAAAACTAACTAAAGGATGGGAGATCTTCATATAAGACTCACCACAACCTAAAACACAACAACAAACTAACTTAATCCTAACTAAGGGATAGGGAAAGAGCTACTTCCGGACCCCAAGACTGTGTCCGCAGAAACGTATGGCCCCAGTGCATTACAATCGTCATAAATCGTTCTCACATCCCTTAGGTAATGTGAGGCGAAGACGGAGTTACTCCTCCAAAAGGTGCAATCAAGGATGTCCTTGATTGACATGTTCTTTTGGAAGGCAAGAGAGGTAGCGACAGCACGAACTTCGTGCGCTTTCACTCGTAAGAGGCTCAAATCAGTCTTCTGGAAAGATGAATGAGCCTCCTTAATGACGTCCCTTAGAAAGAAAGCAACAGCATTCTTCGATAAAGGTAACTCTGGTCTCTTCACAGAGCACCAGAGATTACCTGAGGGACCTCTTACCTCTTTCGTTCTATGCACATAGAACTTGAGAGCCCTGACCGGGCACAGGACTCTCTCTGGTTCTTGTCCCACCAGACTTGACATACCCTTGATCTCGAAAGTCTTCGGCCAAGGGTTCGAAGGATTTTCATTCTTCGCCAAGAAAGTTGGGTTCAACGAGCAGACAGCATTGTCTCCTTTGAATCCCATTAACTTGCTAAACGCTTGAATTTCACTAACTCTCTTAGCCGTCGCAAGAGAAGTTAGGAAAAGAGCCTTCCTTGTCAAGTTTCGAAGAGACGCTGCCTGAAGCGGTTCGAAAGGGCTTGACATAAGGAATTTAAGGACCACGTCAAGGTTCCATGACGGAGGTCTCATTTGAGGAACCTTCGAAGTCTCGAAAGACTTTAAAAGGTCATGAATGTCCTTGTTGTCAGACAGGTCAAGGCCTCTGTGCCTAAAAACCGCTGACAACATGCTTTTATATCCCTTGATGGTAGGGACCGCTAATTTCTGCACATTCCTAAGAAAGAGCAGAAAATCAGCTATCTGGTTCACAGAGGTCGAGGAAGAGGAAACTCCCTCCTTTTTACACCATGCCCTGAAGGAAGCCCACTTCGATTGGTAAACAGCTCTTGTGGAAGCACGTCTTGCATGTGAGATTGCTCTCGCAGCTGCTTTCGAAAAACCTCTCGCTCTGGCCAACTTTTCGATAGTCTGAACGCAGTCAGACCCAGAGCGGAGAGGTTTGGTGAAACCTTTCGAAGTGGGGCTGTTTGAGTAGATCTTTCCTCCAGGGCAATGTCCTTGGAAAGTCTACAAGGAAAGACATGACCTCTGTGAACCATTCTCTCGCTGGCCACATCGGAGCGATCAGGGTCAACCTCGTCCCTTCTGAGGCCGCAAACTTCCTCATGACTTCCCCCAAAATCTTGAATGGTGGGAAGGCGTACAAGTCTAGACCCGTCCAATTCCAAAGCAATGCGTCTACCGCGATTGCTTCTGGATCCAGGACCGGGGAGCAATAAAGAGGAAGTCTCTTGGTCCTTGACGTTGCGAATAAGTCGACCAGTGGACGTCCCCACAACGTCCAAAGGTCTCGACAAACGTCTTCGTTCAAGGTCCATTCCGTCGGTAGGACTTGTTCCCGACGACTGAGAAGATCTGCCCTGACGTTTTGCACTCCTGCAATGAATCTCGTCAGGATAGTCACATTTCTTATCTTTGCCCACAGCAGAATCTCTCTCGCTAGGGAAAACAACGTTCTGGAGTGTGTTCCTCCCTGATTTTTTAAATAAGCGAGTGCTGTGGTATTGTCCGATTTTATCTGAACAATCTTGTTCTCCAAACTCCTTTCGAAGAACTGCAGGGACAGAAATACTGCTGCCAGTTCTTTGACATTTATATGCCAGGCTACCTGTTCCCCTCTCCAGGAGCCTGACACTTCCTTCCCTCCTAGTGTTGCTCCCCAGCCCGTGATGGAAGCGTCGGAGAACAACACTAGGTCGGGGCTCAGAAGACTTAGGGACACGCCCTCCTGAAGCTTCTGAGGGACCAACCACCATCTTAGATGGTTCTTGACCGGAAGCGATATTCTCAATATGGCATTGAGATCGTCCTTGGCCTTCCACTCGTCCGCAAGGAAAAATTGGAGAGGCCTGAGGTGCAGTCTTCCCAAGGAAACAAACCTTTCTAGCGAGGAAATGGTCCCCAGCAGACTCATCCATTCCCTCGCCGAGCAAGTCTCTTTCCTTAGAAAGGCTGAGATCTTTTCTAAGCCTAGCCGCTGACGTTCCTGGGACGGAAACGCTTGAAAAGCCACTGAATCCATCTGAATCCCCAGATACACGATGGACTGTGTTGGGGTCAGATGCGACTTTTCGAGGTTGACCAGAAGTCCCAGGGACTTCGCTAGGGCTAAAGTGAACTGCAAGTCCTTCAGACACTTCTCTCTCGACGACGCTCTGATCAGCCAGTCGTCGAGGTACAGGGAAACTCTTATTCCCGAAGAGTGTAGCCACCTCGCTACGTTCTTCATTACTACAGTGAACACCATTGGAGCCGTGGTCAGGCCGAAACACATAGCTCTGAACTGCCACACTTTTTTGTCTAAGACAAACCTTAGATACTTTCTTGAAAGAGGGTGGATCGGGATGTGAAAGTACGCGTCCTGCAAGTCTAAGGACACCATCCAGTCGCCCGGTCTCAAGGCTCCCAGAACAGAATGAGGCGTCTCCATCGTGAATTTGGTCTTTTCCACGAAAAGATTGAGCCTGCTTACATCTAGAACTGGACGCCAACCTGACGACTGCTTCGGTACTAGGAAGATCCTGTTGTAAAAACCTGGGGACCCCAGGTCCGCGACTTGTTACACCACTCTTTTGTCGATCATTTGTTGAAGGAGATCGAATAATACTTTCTTCTTTTCCCCCTGATAGGATGGAGAAAGGTCTCTGGGAGTCGTAGAAAGAGGAGGAAGATCTAAAAAGGGGATCTTGTACCCCTGCTCCACGATCTTGAGGGACCAAGAGTCCGTGTCCCTCTCTCTCCACGCTCCCGCAAAAAAACTCAGTCTGGCTCCGACTGGTGTCTGAAGGACATGCTTCTCACTTGGAAGGCTTTGGTTTAAAGGAAGCTCTTCCTCGTGAAAACCCTCTCCCTCGAGGAGCTGCTCTCGAGGGGGGAGCCCCACGAAAGGGCTTAACTTTCTTCGGCGGTCGAACCGCAGCTGAAGAGGTTGAAGGTACGGCCGACCGTCTTGTAGACTGGGCCAAAAGGTCCTGAGTTGCCTTCTCTTGCAAACTGTTCGTCAGGTCCTTTACTAAAGTCTGGGGGAAGAGATGGTTCGAAAGAGGCGAAAACAGCAAATCCGCTTTCTGAGCTGGAGTTACCGAACGAGCTGTGAAGTTACACAGCAAAGCTCTCTTTTTCAATAAAGCCGTTCCAAAATGAGAGACGATCTCCTCCGAACCATCCCTGACGGCTTTGTCCATACATGCTAACACGCTGGACAGCTCCCCCAGACTGAGAGATTCTGGGCTTCTCGCTTGCAGATCCAGAACTCCCAAACACCAGTCAAGGAAGTTGAACACTTCCAGCGTCCTGAGCAGACCCTTCAATGATGGTGTCCAGTCTCCGTAGAGGTCCAGGTTACTTAGCAGAGGTAAAAGAGACCTCCTCTGCGAATCCACTAGGCTGGAGAAATCTCCTTGAGCCGAAGAAGGGATACGAACTCCTACTTCATCTTTGGTTCTATACCAAATGCCCCCTTTTCCGCTAAGTCTAGCTGGCGGCAAGGCGAAGGTCGTCTTGCCTTGATCTCTCCTTCGAACCATCCAATCTTGGAGTTTCTTAAAAGCACGTTTCGTGGAGAGAGAAGTTTTCATCTCCACAAACTCCGGGGTTTTTCCAGTTTTAGATGACGAAAACTGCGAAGGAGGAGACTTGGGAGCTGCGGGCTGAAACTTGTCTTCGAAAGAAGAACGCAAGAGCCGCACGAGGACTTTATAGTCCGAGATTGAAGGGGCCGCAGAAGGTTCCTCTTCAACCGAGTCAGCCGAACTACTCAGCTCTCCTTCTTCTCTAAACGGAAGAGGAGACCGTCTGTCCGGAGAGGGCGTCCTAATGTCGGGTCTTGGCTTAATCAAAGGACCCCTATCCTTGCTAGAGGAAGCCTTATTTCGGCTGTCTTCTCTATGACGCTTACTACTTGATGAAGGTAGAGCGTCCTGACGAGGACGAGCGTCCTTAGCGCCATCAGCGGCAGTCTCACTTGCCAGAGAAGCGTCCTTACATTTCTCAGACGAAAGGGAAGACCTTTTCGCTGGAATACGTGCCTGTGCGCGTAAACTAGCATCTTGGGGTACGACTTCTTGGTCGGAATCCCCAAAAGCGTCTTGAAAAGAGCCCTGAACGTCCTGGTGAGTTTCCTGCCAAGCGTCCTGCCGAGCGTCCTGCCGAGCGTCCTGCCGAGCGTCCTGTCTAGCGTCCTGGCGAGCGTCCTGACGAACGTCCTGCCTAGCGTCCTGCCAAGCGTCCTGACGAGCGTCCTGACAAGCGTCCTGACGAGCGTCCTGCCGAACGTCCTGCCAAGCGTCCTGCCAAGCGTCCCGCCTAGCGGCCTGCCTAGCGTCCTGACGAGCGTCCTGTCGAACGTCGTGCTGAGCGTCCTCCTCAAAAGCGTCCTGACGTAACGTCCTTCATAGAGGACTGAACGAAGGATCGGCGAATCGCCGAAGGAGAAGCGATCGGCGAACGAGACGAAGTAGGTGAGGGAGAAGGAGACTGCTTCGTCCTCTTGACGGGCAGTCTAAGGTCCTTCCTCCGCTTAGGCTCGACTGCTGCTGGGTGAGTCCTCTGAGCCATAAGCGTGGATAGCTGGTCCTGAAGGGACAAAAGAATGTTCTTCGTCGGGGAAGAACGAACAGAGGAAGCAGGACTGATCCTGCGAGAAGACGGGGGGGAGGGGCGATGGGGACGCCTCCTTCCTTCTCACAGGTACAGCTACCTGCTTCTCAGGTATACGCGCCTGTGCACGCAACCCAGCGTCCTCATCGGAGGAGATCTTACCCCTTTTCTGAGGCGGAAAAGCGTCATACGCATCCTCCGACGAAGTGCGAAAGAGGACGTGAAGCGTCCTCCGCACGAAACGTCCTTTTCAGAGGACGAGAGTCTCTCCGAGCGCTCCACCCCTTGCGCGGGGAGGACGCTTCGGAGGACGAAAAGCACTCTTTCAGGACGCGCGCTCGTGCGCGCTCCTGGCAGCCTGGGACTTGCTACAAGGCCTGCCGAAGGGACGCCAGATCGGTGGGAAGCCCCCGTAACCCTCTTGCGGCTTTCGACATACCTACTCCCTGAGTCTTGGGAGTCTGATAGAGGTCTAGGCCTAGAGGCATTATGGGGCCGATCTGACGCCCCCTCCACAACACTAGGGGCACGATCACACACTTGCACCGAGCCAGTTTCTAAGGCTTTCACTTTGGTCTCAAGAGTGCGAAGAGACTCCAAAATCAGAGAAAGAGCATTCGCTTCTCCCGACACAGAATCAGAGCCCGAAGGCAACACAGGTTTAGGGGTAGCAAACTCTACAGGTGTTAATGCAGGAGAGATGTTAGCCTTACCTTTGGTAGAACCACTCCTGGAGGAAGACCTCCTGATCCTATCGCGCTCCAATTTAAGGCGATAGGACTCATATACTCTCCAATCATCATCGGTCAATCTCTCACATTCATTGCACCGATTATCAATCACACAATTATGCCCCCTACAATTCATACATACTGTGTGGGGGTCTACCGATGCTTTCGGTAGCCTCACCTTACAATCAGTCCTTACACACACTCTGAAACTCACAGCACTTGATCCAGACATATCTTATATAGAAAAGTCAATCCAAAATCAAAAAACGGTCCACTATCGCGCATGCCAATTCAACAATCCAATTCAATACCAAAAAACCAATCAGATACTTAAAAGCGAGTCAAATTCCAAAAAATCCTGAGCAGAGGTCTGTAAACAGTTGTTTACCGACCGGCGACAGAAAAAAATATGAATAGAAAATGGGAATGGTTCCTGATATCCGCCTCCCAGCGGCGGGAATGGGTACTACCACCTGGCCGCCCACTGCGTGTGCCGCGAGTTTTGAAATTCTGTCGGACTTCAGAAAATACAGCTATATATATATCTGTCAGGTAAGTGGCATGAACAAACCGGGCGGCGGTGTTACAACCCTCCTCGGAACGCTGGACAACGGCGCCTGCACTGCAGCTGAAGGGGTCACCATAGTGATATGCTAAGTATACACCAGGTGAGGAGGGGCGGCATACCCTGGGGTCGATACGGTGGTGGTGGTGATGGTCACCGGTCCACAAGTCACCAGAGCAGAGCCACTCGCCAGGTGATCCAACAGCCCCCGAATACTCGGTGTCCTCTGGAGACCCAGCGAGTGCCACACCTGGCCGAGGTCGTCCCCCGCAGCAATCGCACCTGAGGAAGCAAGTCCCACCCCGAGCGAACGGAAGACCCCGAGTACAATTGGATGTTGAGGTACCTAGCCCCCTCCCCCACATTTGACGGATCGGGCGAAGAGAAGGAGCAAGAAACGCCTCCCAAAGGGAAGGAGCCATACGCGGGAGCTGAGATGGAGGGAGGAAAGAAGATGATGTGTCCGTGACCAGGGGAGTAGCCGGAGAACTTTCCGATGACTCCCTGGCAGGCTTATGTCGCTTCCTCCTCCCCTCAAAGCGCGCCCACTGCTCCTCCAACCACAAAACACAAATATCACAGGGCTCGGCGCGAGAGCATTCGTGCCCCCGACACCGAGCGCACAATTCATGAGGGTCTACCTCGGGAAAAGAGCGGAAGGCCCCACACCAGGGCAAGTCCTGCGGCTGATAGGGGGCCGCGGGGAACTCTCCAGCTCACGAGAATCCATAATAAATTGCAACAATACAAGCACACGTACTTACAGTATAGAGAACAATTCACACAAAAGCAAACCAAGGTTTGGAGAAAACAAAGCACACGACAAAAGGCAGGCAGAGAGAAGTGGAGAACACGTCTGTCACCCAGCACGGCCGAAAGCAAAGTGAATCTTCACCTCCCAGTCGCACGGTGTGCTGACTGTCGGACAAGCAGTTAACTACCGAACTCCCTTGTTCGAAGCTTACGACCGGTTCCAGCTGCTGCAAGTTACATTCCTATTGTTACAGGACCGATGGTTTGTATTACGTATCAGAACAAATGAAGATGCAGTATGCAAAGTCCATGCATTTATTCCTTACAAGTTTAAAGTGCCTCCTGGACCAAAAATGCACTGCTAATATGCAAATAGCCAACATGAACTGTCCATACATCAAATCATTATCCCTTTTCACAGTGGCACTAATAACTTATGGTAAAGTTCCAGGGGAAGCAAAGTTAAACAAGTCACCTACCTCAACCATTAGATCCATAATGTGACATCTCTTATGTACAATAAGGTATTCCATTACTCGAAGAATCTCAGTCTTAGCACGATGGAGAACAGTATTGTGAATATTCAACTGTAGACTCTGAGCATTTTGTTGAAGGGCATTAAACCGTGCCACTTCACGTGCCATAGTTGTAATAAAGGCTGGAGGTTTTGCTTCTGCTATCAAGGTTAGTGCATTGGAAGCTGTACGGCAGGAATCGGCTTCAGGAATGAGCGGCAGACCGTATTTCATACTGACAAAATATAAGATGAAGAAAATGAAAATACCTAAAAATTGTGTTAACTTTTTACCTACAAAAGGTCTGTAAATTTTAAGAGAACTCTTATCATAACCCAACACTCCCGTATTCACGGAGGATGGGCACCAGACCCATCCCTGCAAATAGCTAAAATCTGCAAATACTTGAAACTCCTAAAAAGACACTTAGAACTGCCCATTTTATTTCAAACAAAAAAATTTTAAAAATGCTTATACCTCAGTATTTTAATAGTTTTATCACAAAATGTGCATTTTGTCACAAAAATATGAAAATACAATAATTTGCCAATATTTTTCAGTGAAAAATACAGCGAATAGGCAGATTTTCCAAGAATAATGGGTATACGTGTATACGGTCTGTAGAAAAATCTGCGTATTGCAGGGGTCGACTGTATAATCAAACTTAAAAGAAAAAAGAACGTTTTTGGATAAAAAAATCAGTCCTTATAAAAACTCATTAATCATGATTAGCCTTTTCTCCATGCAAAATGAACCCAGTCACACCAACTTGAAAAGTGTTTGACAAAGGAAAAAGTACACCACACATGTCCTGTTCACATTCCACTGCCATGCCAGTTTTATCCATGCATTTACAAATGTTTCTGACATCAATTAAGGTATGTTATTTCCTGATACACAGATGAGTCAGTTTTGGTCATCCTGATTTCCATTTGAATAGGAAGTTAAAAAAATGTTCTTTTCCTTATACTACTCATTAAGGAAGATATATTCTGACATTACCATGAACTATGGGATGCTTTTCCTTACAGATACAATTTTCACCTATTGATTACTTGACTACTCACCATTTTGAGCTTCTTAATTTCTGTGTTCTTTAGTTAATTGTACATATTCTTTCAAATTATTACCACATCTTATGAAAAAGAGATGCAATGCTTACATATAAAAATATAATCAAGCTAAATAATGGAAATTTCTTGTAGAGTAAATGCTAATTTTTAAAAAAAGGCAGGTGCAAAGCAAATACAACAGAAATGAATTAACACATTAGCTACATATAAGTATACAATACGTTCTTTAATTTCTGCCAGTAGTATCATATAAAAAACCGAAATGAAAACGTGTGCTTTACACAGAATAATCAATGCTTTTAAACCAAAATGCAACCATATTCTAATGCTATAAGCAGGCAATACTGCCTTAAAACTGAAGTTAATAATAACTACCAACTTGAGGATTTGTAAAGTCAAGCATTGCCTCAGTTACTGGAGTTTCAAATCCCCTAAGAGGAGTTTATGTTGACATTCTAATACTACTAATAATACTACTGGTTTGCAGTAGATTTGATAGTTCCAAGCTCATTTTGGTAATGGTGATCAGCTCTTAAATCAACTATCTAGATATTGCTTTCCTTTCTAAAGACTTCTTTGTACCAGCAAATAAACAACATTTACCTATGATTTACATCCATTTTGCAATAACAGTGTATCTGTACAGTACTATGTAGTGTTAACTGGCTATAACCATTATTGAGGAATCTATCAGACTGTTACATTACTCTAAAACATGTTCAAGTATAACACTGCACTTTATAACTTGTTTGTTGATATAAAACCATTAAGTACAAATAGCATTATTCTGTGTGAATGAAACCCTACTGCTCACATGCCAGCTGACCCCACAGTGCCGAAAGATGAGACTACTCATTCATCTGTGTGCATTTCTTGGATGGGAACATGTTGCTAGGACATACCAAGACAAACACAACTTTCATTTTAAATAATGCACTCCATTTCGGGCTGATTTATTCACCTTAATATAGTGTCCAGTGTTTCATGATTTATTTACTTCTTTGTGCACTCTGACCTGTGACTTACACATTGCCTTGGAGTTACTATGACTCTTCCTCCTTTCCTACTTTTCAGTGCCATGCAGTAGGGTTAAGTGATTTTCTTTAAATTTCCATAATTTTCAGTAATTTTCACACTCAAGCAGTTTTTTCATCATATAATTCAAATTAAGGGTTCTCTTTGCCTTATCTTTATCATGTGGGTTCCTTACCCAGTAACTACTTAATTTTCCCTTAATCATAACAACCTCTGCATTCTGTCTCAGTTGCTATTGTACTTTTTGTATTAGAGGGCCTATTATTAAGTACATAATCCAATTCTGTATTAATCCTGACTCAACATACTTGTGTAGGCAAGAAGTGTAAGTCTTGTTGTGCCTTTATATTGTCCTTGGATAACGACCCCCATCTAGAGTGCCTTTTGAGTTGGGGCCAACAGTGTTATCCTGATTTGATGTGTGTTGTGCCCTGGGTTAGTGGTATTTATTACTCCAGCAGAGCACCTAAAAATGTTGTACACTTCTGTTTCATGTGTAAATGTGATACTGGATTGCATTTTCCCATCACTGTGCAACCACAGCCATCATCTCAGATGTCTTCACATGAGGCTTACTCCTCTATGCCTCTCTAGTATCAAGAATGGCCAGCATGAATGGCATCTTCCATCAGAGTGGTTCCCCACACATGTCTGCAAGGTTCCAAGGCTGAAGGGGGAGACTACCTTCTGGGATCTACTGCCAAATTTTTTAATGTCAGGCAACCACTAGTATACCAAACAACTTGAGCAACAGATGCCATGCTGCAGCCTCAACATGGGTTTAATGCATGTGAATTTCTGCTGTTTGAACTGCCAAGGTAAATCTTCGTCAAGTTTCAGATGCCAGCACTCGGATGACTCTTATCACTCCATTATGGCTGCAACAGGAGTGGTTCTTAGAAATTCTGGAGTTTTTGTGGACATCTCTTCCTGTTTAAAAGTTTCTTAGAAGCAGCTACACTTTCAAAGATTTTGCAGTCACCAAGTTCACATGTCCCAATTATCAAGCAATCTCAAAAGAGGCTTTTCAGAGGTTACTGCAGAAGCTGTCAAAATAGCTAAAGGTTCTCTACTACCACTCTACCAAAGAAAGTTGATAAGTTCATAGCTTGGGGTGACAAACAAGATTCTCATTACCTGAAAGCCTCTCTTCCCATATTAGCTGACTTCTTTTTGTAACTGTTATATGTCTAGAAGTTCTCTCTCTTGTCGTATCTCAGCCATCAAAAGTTATCATTGTGCTTCATCTAGGTCTTTCTCCAGCGCAGCTTTACTCGGGAAACAACAGGAATAGTTCTGACCTCTTTTACTTCAGAGCTGCAGAGCGTCACTAAGCCCGTTATGAACACCCATTGGATGCTTCACTTTTGAATTTGACTTTTATGAAGGAATTTCTGATTGTCTGGCTTTCTCTTAGCATGCTGATGAGCCTCATGCTCATTCTTCCACAGTATCTTAAGCTAATCACAGGTGCTCTTGAGATGGTGCACTTGGGTGTGTTCCACTCAGAATGAGGCTATTATGATCAATGGTTCTTTATAAAAATGTGTTCTATTGTAAAAATATTATGCTTACCCCTCATGTTTATGAAGTATACTTGAAAAGAAGGCACGCAAATAGTATATGCATAAACAACTGACATATCATTCAGTATGCCCCAACAACAGTACTCTTAGACCTTAGCCACAGGGTTTCAGTTCATATTTTGGTAAAATATGAATACTTTATTGAACTGAGAAAAAAATAGTTAAAACTGAAGACAAATGGCTTCCAAAAACTAATGAAAATAAAAAAATAAGCATTCTTTAACAGCTTAGCTTTAGTCTGTTCTGAGCTCTGGATACTTATTTATATAAACATTGTTAGCACATGGTATATGAAATACTGTTACCCACTTCCATGTGAAGCTATTTTGGAGTAACCCTCTGTGGAAGAAAGTTGTAAACCCCTTAATCAGCTGTAAATTGCCTTTCCCTCTGACAAAATCTGCTCCTCAAACTTTTCAATTACATATAATTCTACGTACAGATGAAAACTTCAAATGATTAACTTCCTTTAACATGTGGATGAATTAATTTTTAGGGATAAGTCCTAAACATTATATATAAAGAACTAATTACAAAAAGCAGAAATTGCAGACTTACTAGTAAATCATTTAGATGAACACTTTAAACTGAGTCAGAACCTTAAAAAATTAAAGTTCACTTAGAAATTTGTTACTAAAAGAAACCAAGCAATCTTGATCAGTACAAGTTGGTGCATCTGGGATTCAATGCACAGGAGAAAGGCAATATACAATTAATGGAGTTGTTATGAATAAATAACATACTAAATATGTAACACAAAAATATAATTTATTGTATAGATTCACTAACCTTGGTGCAAGACGATCTGTCTCTGCTGACAAGTCCAGCAAAGCAAGAAGAATCTGAAGGATACAAGTTCAATTTAGGCATCATGTTTATGAAAGCTTATTTTTCTGAAAAGAGGTTTAAAAGACAAAACTAACTCAGCATTAAAACTGGAGAAATTAATAATAATTGTACCTGGCATTTTTAGATATGCAAAGAAATGGAATGGTAATGTGTACTACAAATGCCAAAAAGGGGAAAATGGTGAAATCATAATGTACACATATTATGCATTAGTTTATCATCCTTCCAAATATGGTACATACATACTCCTTGACACAAGAATGCATTGCCTTTAAAGTCCCTTCCTTTCTATATTTTTAATCAATGTATGTATATTTACTATTTTTCTGTACTGAATTTCCTCATTTCCAAAACTGCAACCATTACTAATCTTCACTCTGACCACTACACAAGCTCAACTTTTTCTAATTTCTAAATCTCTTCAAGACCTCTAGAATGGCATTTCTCCCTTCAATACACCTCTCATTTCAGTGTCCCATATGATTTCTTTTAATCCTCATTTCTAAGCATCTATGATCTTACTTACACCCATATCTGCCAAAACAACCACATCCCTGAAATTTAAAAATTCTTCATCAACTCCAAATGTCTTTTATATATCTCAAATTTTATTCCTCTATATTTTATTTTTCACTCACACTCACCCTGAATTTTTTTTTCAATCTCTAATTTCTAGGCTGCTTTTCTTACCAATACGTGTAGTATCAACTAATTCTTACATCTAATCTTCACAAGTACAGTGGTCCCTCGTTAGTCGAAATTTCTTATGTCGAGCTTTCTGTTTGTCGAACAAATTTTTTGGGAAATTTTGTATCGTTTGTCGAACAAATGGTCGTACTTTGAACTAACTGATTATCTAGTTTATATTTGTATTCGACGGCTTACTGTGTCTTACAAGTTAAACTGTACTTAATTTATTTTTTCATTTACAATACGTATATAGTTAATGATAACAATATTCGACAAAATAAATAAAAGTATAAAGCATTTAATATAAAATTTAGCTTTCAATATAACATTTAGCATAAAAGATGTATAAAATTGTACATAACCGCGGTGACGTCACACCCAGCTGACTTGAGACTGAACGAGGGAGTGTTGATATGTTGAGGAGAGAAGGAGAAGAGAGAGTTAAAATATTACTGTATGTATATATTACTGTATGTATTTAAAAGCAATAACAATTCACATAAAAAGGGAATTTCCCAATAAATTTAACGTAATGATAAAATATGAAAACAATCAAATGCAATGCAGAAAAATAAAAAGGCTTAATTGAGCCAGTGTTTGGTACACTGAGTGAGACAGTCTAGTTGAACAATATTAACAAAACAGTAAATGAAAGAACAAAGCTTTCCACAATAAAATTTAGCAAAAATGATTAACAAAATTATTCTTCACTGTGGTGATACACAGCTAACCTGAGGTAGAGTGAGGGAGCGTTTATATTTTTGAGGAATAATGATGAATGATTTTAAGTTATCATGCGTCATGGTATTGTTAAGGAGAGAAGAGACAGTAAAATCTTTACTATATGTACATAAAAGCAGTATCAATTTACATAAAAAATAAAATGCTATTTCACAATAAATTTAACATAATGATAAAGTATGAAAACAATCAAATGCAATACAGAAAAGTCTTAAATGAGCCAGTGTTCATTGCGCCAAGTGAGACAGTCTCGTTGAACAATATTAACAAAACAGTAAATGAAAGAACAAAGCTTTTCAAAGTAAATTTTAGCACAAATGATTAACAAAATCATTCATCATTGCGGTGATACAGCTAACTAGAGGTAGAGGGAGGGAGCACTTAAATATTTTAGGAATAATGAATGAATGATTTTAAGTTCTCGTGCGTCGTGGTATTATTGAGGAGAAGAGACAGTAAAATATTTACTATAATATGTACGTAAAAGCAATACCAATTCACATAAAAAATAAAATGTTATTTCACAATAAATTTAACACAATGATAAAACATGAAAACAAATGCAATCCAGTAAAAAAAAAATTAAAGAAAAAAAAAAGCTTTCTCGAGTCAGTGTTCAGTGCACTGAGAGAGAGAGAGAGAGAGAGAGAGAACGGCTTTGCTTCCCATTGACTTATCAGCTGATCTGGGATGATTATTTGCCCATTTCTTTCACTTACACTCGATCTGCCTAAATCACTTATATTTTTGTTACGGTAAAATACCAATCTAGTGACAATTGCTTTTTACGATTTTTTACTACAGTAAAAATAACTAAGCTCTGTATTAACCCTCTTACGCCGACTGGACGTATTTTACGTCGACATTTTTTGTCTCCCGTGTGCCGACTGGACGTATTTTACGTCGACTTACAAAAGTTTTTTTGAAAATTCGCGGAAAAATACTTATAGGCCTACCAGCCTAAAACTTTTGAATCACGCGCCTTGGGGGATGCTGGGAGTTCACGGATCAAGGTGTTGTTTTGCTTACAATCGTTACGCAGGCGCGCAAGCGCGAATTTCTTTCTTGCCGCACTAAAAAGTATCAGTGACACATCTCGGAAATTATTTTGTCACTTTGACATAATTTTTGTACCATTGTAAATTAGCCGTTACATGAAGTATTATATAAGAAAATGTGCGCATTTTTATGTAGAATACAACAATAAAATACTCATGATTGTAGCTTTTATCAGTTTTGAGATATTTTTATATAAATAACGATAATTGCCAAAATTTCAACCTTCAGTCAACTTTGACTCTACCGAAATGGTCGAAAAACGCAATTGTAAGCTAAAACTCTTATATTTTAGTAATATTCAATCATTTACCTTAATTTTGCAACTACTAATTGGAAGTCTCTAGCACAATATTTCGATTTATGGTGAATTTATGAAAAAACTTTTTCCTTACGTCCGCGCGGTAACTCTTCCGAAAAAATCATACATGCGATTGTGGTAATGTTTGCACCATTTTAAAATTAGCCGTTATATAAAGTTTTATATATGGAAATGTGCGCAATTTCATGCACAATACAACTAAAAACAACCCATGGTTGTAGCTTTCATCAGTTTTGAGATATTTTCATATAAATAACGATAATTGCCAAAATTTCAACCTTCGGTCAACTTTGACTCTACCAAAATGGTCGAAAAACGCAATTTTAAGCTAAAACGCTTATATTCTAGTAATATTCAAGCATTTACCTTCATTTTGCAACAAATTGGAAGTCTCTAGCACAATATTTTGATTTATGGTGAATTTATGAAAAAAATAACATTTTCTTTAGTCCGTCGCGGTAACTCTTCGAAAAAATCATACAGTGCGATTGTGGTAACGTTTGCACCATTTTAAATTAGCCGTTACATAAAGTTTTATATATGAAAATGTGCGCAATTTCATGTAGAATACAACAAAAAATAATTGAAGGTTGTAGCTTTTCTCATTTTTGAAATATTTTCAAATAAATCACGATAAATAGAAAAAAAAACCACGTTCAGTCAACTTTGACTCTACCAAAATGGTCGAAAAACGCAATTTTGTAAGCTTAAAAACTCTTACCAGTCTATAATATTCAGTCATTTTATATTCATATTGAAAACAAAATTAATTCGAAGTCTGCTAGCAAAATATTTAGATTTATGGTGAATTTAAAAAAAAATCTTTCCTTCCCTCCGCGCGCGGATTCTCTGCCACAAATCTCCGAAATGCGTACGTACTTACCATTCTCGGAATATTTGCTCCATTTCATACTAGGCATTTCATAGAGTTTTATATATGAAAATGTGCGCAATTTCATGTAGAATAAAACGAAAAATATTTGAAGGTTGTAGCTTTTCTTATTTCCGAAATAATTGCATATAAAAATAAAAATATATAAAAAAATTCAACATTTGGTCAACTTTAACTCGTCAGATATGGTTGAAAACTGCAATTGTAAGCTAATACTCTTACAGTATAGTAATATTCAATCATTTGTCTTCATTTTGAAAGAAATTGGAAGTCTCTAGACAATATTTAGATTTATGGTGAATTTTTGAAAAAAAAATTTGTTACGTCCGCGCGTTACGAATTCATGCATTATTTTGTGATAATATTTTCTCTGTGCTTTTATTGTTTTACAATGTGTATATACCAAAATGATCGCAATTTAGTGTACATTACAACGAAAAAAAAGTAACTTGTTACCTTTAACCGTTTTGCAACAGCACGATCTTGAATACAATATATAGAAATTTGTTTTTTGCGCTATCATATATCGCATTATTTATATATGATAATGATAATGGTGCTTTCAGCTTCTGCCTGCCTTCGATTACTTGTTTAAGCGGCTTCCTTGTGAAAAGTTATTTTATCTCTCTTTCCTTTCTTGGCATTCTTGACTTATTACTTATTTGTTTGCAAAATTCTCATGTTCGTTTTAAAAGTCTGCCGTTTGCCAACAGTAAGTTGATGTATTGTGGGATAATTAATCTCTTTTGTGCACTTAATATCCAATTGTAAACACACTGATTACTCTCTCTCTCTCTCTCTCTCTCTCTCTCTCTCTCTCTCTCTCTCTCTCTCTCTCTCTCTCTCTCTCCGACACACAATCGGACACACACACACTATCGATTCCTTTGATTATCTTTGTAACTAAAATGTTAAAAAAATTTATTTTGTTATCAACCTTTGCACACTGCAACAATTCGGTTTGCTCAAGGGTTCCCGTGTCTCCTTCCTCCATCCCCCTGCCGGCTGGCGCCATTTTTTATCAAACAGTTTGTAAATCATACACAGAAAAAATAAAATATAGAAAATTTTACTTCATATAATGTACTGTTTTGTTACTTTACACTCTCAATTAACTTTTGAACACATTAATATTAGAAAAAATGTCAAAAGGGAGACTTTTTGGGTTGGCTGGTTACGAATTATCCTGACTCCCTTTATTTCTTATGAGGATATTTGTGTCATATTTCGAACAAATCGTACTTCGAACAGCCTTCTGGAACGGATTAAGTTTGAAGTACGAAGTACTACTGTACATTTATGGAGCATTTCTCTAAAAGCAAGAATTTCCCAAATTCAATCTCCTTTTCAGACTCCATTTCTATCAACTAAAACATGACTTCCTCATCCTCAATCCAAGCATTCCTAACAAAGAAATTACAGTATATTGTTTCTTTCACATAGATTGCAAGAGATGTGAGGCAAGCTTATGATATGCTGCAAAGTACCTTTAATAACACACAAGGCACACTATAAATGGTACTCCTTTTGGCAGATGGTAAAAGAAAGTAATTACAGAATAGGAAAAAACAGAAAGTTACAGGAAACCTAAAAATGGTTCACAAGTGTCTTGAGATAGAAAAGGTGGAAGATAAGATAGAAGTGTAATATTTGAACGCATGGAAAATAAGTGAAGACCGGTTGTACATGATGAAGAAGGAGGGTTCCAAGGTAGGAAGACCTAGGAGGTAGTTGGTCAGCAATAGACTGAAGTGTTGGAATGGAAAGGCCTTCACATACAAATACAGCATAACAGTTACTTCACAAAATGTATCTAGGGCCTTGCATAATTTCATGATAAAGAAATGAATACCAAATGATGTATCAAAAAACTTTTTGCAATCAAAAGACTAAAAAATAAAGGTAAGTGGTAAACATTTTTAAGAAATCACTGACACTGAAACTGGCTAAACAGCTACAAAAACATACCTTTGCAACATCCAAATATGGTTCCCAAACTGGAAATCCTCGTCCAATGAGATCAATAGCAGCTCGTCTAAGAGGAGTGTGTGCTGGTAGCTTTGGACTTCCAGGAGCCAACACCAAGTATGCTAATGCCTTGCCTGTGGACATTATGAAATTGTGATGATAAGATGATGAACTAACACAATCCAGTACTAAGGACTCAATACTTCTTGTAAAGCACACTAATATTCCACCATACTAGCAGCAACTTTTCCAGGGACTGTTAAATGCCCTTTCCAGGGACTGTTAAATGCCCATCTTAAAATAAAAATGATAAAACAAATGATAATTTTCCAAACATGAAACTCAAAACTAAAGCAAAAATACTGAACATTTCCAAATTACCAAGGGCCTAAATATGAGAAGAGAGAATAAAGAGCAACTCCAAGGAACATAAATTGGGCTTTACATAACTGCATGATAAATATAAAACTATGTATCATACCAAGATATAAAAAGCATAAAATCAATTAAAATATATTGAATAATGATATGCTCCAAAAATTTATCAATCACTAATGGGTACTCTTGAATGAAAGATATGACTGTTTATATCTTCTTATCTCAGATACAGTTTGTTAAAGTAGTATAATGAAATATAGTCAAGTGGCCAAGAGGATTAAGATATTGTCCCTTTCAATTATCAAATCTTTTGAAAGATTTAAATATATCACAATTTGGCCAATAAACTGATTCATATCAATATCCATCTTGTTCTTTACAAAATTCCATCAATAGACCTCATTTTAATTCTGGTACCAAGAATTACAATTTTTGAATTCTGACTAAGCCTTACTTTAGATAAAACCTTATCAACATGGAATACAATTTATTGAGGACTTTGACATTAACTAATCATTGTCACAAAAGAGATTAAAAGCTGTTGTTTGGTCAATTTTAAGCAAAGAAAACAAAGGCACATCAATGGCAATATGAATAGAGTAATGGGATGAATAACACTGCAATGATTATTATTATTATTAATAGGGCTTAGTTTTTCTAGACCTCCGAGTCTCAAGTAGACTCTTCTCAGGCTGGTTCTCAGGTATTAATCCTGAGAAAAAAAATAAATAAATAGATAAAATAAAAAATTTGACTTTATTTGAGAAACCTGTCTCATTTAAAAAATTTATGATGTTATTAATTGAAAAATCTTTGCTTTCAGCAAGAATACTTTTCATTTTTGAATTCTGCAGATAAATAGATCTTTGCTGGGTTCAATTTGGACACTCAACAAGCAAATGTTGTACTGTCATGGGTGTTTGACATCTGTTACACTTTATTGGGTCAGCATGTGGTGCTGACATTAAATGACCATACGAGAATTTTGTGTGTCCTATACAGAGACTTGCTAGGATCACCTCTCTTGATCTTTCCACCTGTGAGGATGTCTTCCATGCATATACTTCAGTTTTTATGTTTTTAAGTTTATTTGTTGTTGGCACTGAGGCCCATTCTCTTTTCCAATCCTGGTAAATCAATGGTTTAACAGATGCTATCCAGTCTGACACTGGGGCATGTGTAATTGTTGGAGGGATATGCAGGCTGATTTGGCAGCTGTCTGCATTTTCATTTCCTTTTATTCCCACACGTGCTGGGATCCAACATATTTCCATTGATAATCCTGATTGGAGGAGCTGATGAATTTTTATTTGTATTTCCTTCACTATTTGGTTTACTGATTTATACTGTCTTATAGCATCTATAGCACTACGTGAGTCACTGAAAATAACAGAGACACTTGCTTTTGCCTCATATATCATACCAAGAGCCACATGTTCATGTATAGCTGGGACTTCAGCAGTAAATACTGATGATATTAAAGGTAGACTTTTTTTTTATTGACATATTTTTCGAATATGCAGATGCTCCTACTCCAACATTATTTTTGGAGCCGTCTGTATATACCATAAATTTGTCGCCTTTTCTTCTAATGTGCTCCAAAGCATGTTGCCGGTACATTTCTGTGCTTGTCATTTGCTGTTTGAGTAGGTAAGACAGGGAGGTACATATCTTTATTTGATTTAGAATCCACGGTGGTGGCAATTCCATTGGTGGGTGAAAAATTGGATCCAGGTTATGCAAGTTCATTTTGTATTTAGCTCCTTTTGGGAAAGAGCTAGTACTATTAACTGCTGTTACTGGATTACAGTTTTGAAAGCAGTCAGCTGCAGGAGACGATCCTGCTTGCATTGAAAGACCTCTTTGTATTGTTATCAAATTACGGTGATGTTTTAAGGGTAACACACCTGCCTCTACCAGAAGCGAGCTTGTTGGGGACAATCAGAATGCTCCTGTGCACAATCGCACGCCTTCGTGGTGCACTGCATCGAGAGTTTTTAATGCAGATTCTGAGGTGGATGAATATATTGGACAGCAGTAATCTATTATGGATAAGACTGTTGCCTTATATATCATTAATAAAATGTCTCGCTTTGCTCCCCAATTAGTGTGATAACTTTTTTTAATATGGCAAGGGCTTTGATGCCCTTGGCTTTAATGTATTTGATGTGCTCTTTCCAATTTAAATGTTGATCAAATATCACTCCAAGATACTTGATTTTTGTACAAAATTGTATTTCAGTGATATAAAGGTGAAGTTTGATTGTTTGGTTCTTCATCCATCCTTTATCTTTGTAGAAGACGATTGCTTTTGTTTTATCAGTTGAAAATTTAAATCCAACTGAATTTGTCCAACAACATATATTTGAAATGGCAGTACTGAGAACTCTCTGAGCATGTCTCAAATTACTACTCGTATAATAAATAACAAAGTCATCAACATATAAACTGTTTTTTACACCACTTAGTATATTTAAAGAAATGTCATTGATTGCTAAAGCAAACAATGTACAGCTCAAGACACTACATTGAGGGATTCCTTCTTCCAGTTTATAGGTTACTGAGTAGGAATTTTCTACTCTTACTTGAAAAGTTCTGTTTGTTAAAAAGTTCTTAATAAATATTGATAAGTGGCCTCTTAGTCCCTTGGAGTGGAGTTTTTGCATGATATGTTTCCATGTTGTATCGTATGCTTTTTCTATATAAAAAAAATATAGCTACTGTTAATTTCTTTTGTTCAAAGCCTTTTTTGATATGATCTTCTAAATGTGTTAAGGGATCTAGGGTTGATCTGCCAGCTATTGAACCAGATTGTTGGTGTTAAAATGGATTCTTTGGTTATTTCATACGTTAATCGTGCATTAACCATTTTTTCTAAGATTTTGCATAGGCAACTTGTTAGGGATATCGGTCTATAATTGGATGGATTACTTGCATCCTTTTCTGGTTTATTTATTGGAATTATTATGGCATGTTTCTATTTATCAGGAAAGACACGTTTTAGCAAGATACTATTATAAAATTTTAATAAATATGACTTAGCTATACGAGCTAATTTTTCTATCATTTCAAATGATATTTTATCGTATCCTGGTGTGGAGGGATGACAAGAGTTGATGGCATTATCTAGTTCATCCATGTTAAAAATACAATTATATTCCAGGTCTTCAAGAGTTTCAAAATTGAGTATTTTATTTTCTTTTTGTTTCCTGATATTTTGAAAATGTATATCTAGGCTGGAGTAAGCACTGATGTTTTCAAAATGCTTTCCAATTATATTTGATATTTCATAAGTATCATGGTATATTTTTCCATTTAAATGTATTGCACTTCTTGGAGGTCTTATATGTTTTCCATTGATTTTCCTTATCTTTTGCCAGATATCCCTTGTGGATGTGTTTGACGATATGTTTGAGACATATTCCTTCCATGATGCGATTTTTTCAGCTACGTATTACCGTCTTTCTAAATTTGGCTGTATATTTGTTAAATAGTGGTTTAATGTGGTTAATTGTTACGTTTGTTATAACAATTTTGTTTAATATGTTTATATTATAGGGCATTTTGTTGAGTGATTTAAGGCGAGTTTTGAGTCTGTTTAGATTGCGACCCAATATATGTTTTATTTTACTTAAGGTTGTTAAAGTTGGGTTCCACCATGGGACAGGGGATTTTGTGGAATGTGATTTTGTTTTTGGAATACTTTTATCTGCAGCATTTATTATGAAGTTTGAGAAGGATTCACATGTATTATTGTGATCTTCATTATATGGGAATGGTGGTATGTTTCGTGTGTATAGGAAATATTTATCCCAGTTAGCTTTTTGAATATTATATCTTGTAGGTGGCAATATTTTGATATTACTTAAGTAGTTCAGAATGACTGGGAAATGGTCACTTGTGTATGAATCGTCTAGGACGTTCCATTCAAATTTCTCGGCTACATTTGAACATAATGAAATGTCAACTGAAGAAAAGGTTAGGTGTGTATTTGAAAAATATGTTGGAACTTCACTTTCATTGAGACAACACAGGTTGTGTTTCATTATAGTTTTTCTATGTTGATTCCGGATGTTTCAGTGGGGTTATTAGTATCCCATAATGGATTATGTGCATTAAAATCTCCTACTATAAGTAGGGGTTCCTGTATACTATTGCTAATAAGTTCAGAAAAATCACTAAAATTTGCATTGAAATTTGGTTGGTTATATAAATTACAAATACTAGTGACTTTACTTTTGTCAGGCATAGTATACAGTTTAATTGATGTTATTTGATATGGCATAGATGGTATGTCAGAAGGTTCATATGTAACGCTATTATGAATGTACATGGCTGTGGCTAATTTTCCACCGTCAGTTGGTGAATAACAGGCAATTTTACAGTGTTGGATATTTGTAGGGTTACTTCCTATAAGTTGTAGACATATGCACATTGGGTTGTGGTCTCGTATGATTCTTTGTAATTCACCCAGACGTAGTCAGGTTAAGAGACCATTTATATTCCATTGAATGATATTATATTCCATTATTGAGACGAATTTGTGTTAAATTCTGTAAATTGATTGCTGATTTTACTTTGCCTCTTAGTTTATATGCATTTGAATTTATTTGTGTTTTTTTAATCGTTGCATTTGTATGTTGGTTATTAGATTCTGCAGTTGTTTGTTTTTCATAATTGAATATTAACAAGTCTATTTTTATTTTATAATTTCCTTTTTGTATTTTAAGAATTCAGAACATAATTCGTTCTCCTGTTGGTCTGTTAAAGGGCACCTCCTTAATTTAGTAAAATTGTCTATACAATTTCGTACTGTGTCCTCCGTCTTGGTAGTTAGTTGGTTATATGTACTTACAAAGCATTCATTACAACCACAAGATGAAGCATATTTGGTAATGTTAATTATTGGTTCAGAAGTATTTGGACTAGCTTTAGAAATTTCTGGTTTTGTAATTCTATTGGTCCTTTTCTGTAATGATAAGGACTGTTGGTTTGAGGGGTTGTTTGTTTTGTTGTTGTTAATGGAATATTTCGGTCTTGTGGATGGTTGGGGGGTGATAGTTATATTTTGGTTTGCTTTAATGGTATGATTTTCATTAGTATTATTTGATGAAAATTGTAAAGAGTGATCTTTACTGTCCAGATGTTGGCTGTTCAATTGAGATTGAGGGTAATTGTGTATTTCCACTTGTGATGAGGTTAGTTTAATATAACAATTTGTCGAAAATTGTATTTTTCCTAACTATACAAACCTGAGGTCCTTTAACAATAGGAAGGTACTTAGCGGCAGCTGAACCGGTCGTAAGCTTCGAGCAAGGGGGTTTGATAGTTAACTACTTGTCCGGCAGTTGGCGGTCAGCCCAACTGCGAGGAGAGGAGTCACTTTGCCTTAGGCCCAGGAAACGCAGAGTGAGGGGTGGCATGAGGTGGGACTATGTGTAAAGGACCTCAGGTTTGTATAGTTAAAAAAAATACAGTTTTCGACAAATTGTTATTTGTTCCAATACATATACAAACCCTCAGTCCTTTAACAATAGGAAGACTCACTTATTGGTGGGTGGAATCTGAGTCTTATGAACAGACTGGTGTTCATCCTACCTTGGTTCCCTCCCTGGTCGTAAGAGCAAAGGGAGGGATCCTAGCCTCTGCCCAGCTGATCGGGGTGTGCACCGCAGGGTCAGTGGTCAGACTTCTGGACCAAATTTATAAGAGGGAGGCAAGCGTACCTCTTATAAATAGCAAAAACACAAGAACTAGTTCCTACTTCAAGAGCCAAAATGAAGTCATGGGTTTGTCTCTTGTTGGCTTCCACTCCCCCCCCTTGTTGGCACTCCTCTTACGAGGTTCCTGTCGTCCAGCCACCAGCCACCAGGCTAGGTCCTGCCTCACCTCCTCCGTGAGGGACACGGGGAAGAAAGGTGGGTCTCTTGCCTGTGACCAACACTCCTTTAGTCTCCACTGAAGAGACCGCAAGTGAAGACGCCCGTGAGGGACTAGCTTCTCGAGAGACGATAGGTGACCGATCACGACCTGCCACTGCTGAGCTGGCTGCTCCTGTCGGGACAAGAACTGTCCTGCTGCTCCTGTCGGGATAGGAACCGTCCTGCTGCCTCCCTGAACCTGCTGATCCGCGAATCTGCGGGGAAGACTCGCTCTGCTACCGTGTCGATCAGCATGCCCAGGTACTTCATCCTCTGCTTGGGCTCAAGATCTGACTTCTCGTAATTAACTACGATCCCCTGATCGTGGCAGAATTTGAGGAGTCGATCCCTGTCCTGTAGCAACTGTGAGCGAGAGCTCGCCAGGACTAACCAATCGTCGAGATACCTCAAGAGACGTATCCCTTCTGAGTGGGCCCAAGCCGACACCAGTGTGAACACTCGCATGAACACCTGTGGGGCGGTTGAGAGACCGAAACAAAGTGCCCTGAATTGGTACACCGTCCCGTCGAGGATGAAGCGGAGGTACTTTCTGGAGGATTGATGGATGGGTATCTGGAAATACGCGTCCTTCAGATCCACAGAAAGCATGAAGCCGTTCTCTCTGATGGAATCGAGCAATGACCATGCTGTTTCCATTGTGAACCAAGTCTGGCGAACAAATCGGTTCAAGGGAGAGAGATCTATCACTGGGCGCCAGCCCCCCACCCCCAAGGACTTTTCCACCTGGAAAAGTCGACTGTAGAAGCCCGGCGACTGATCCCATACGATCTCCACAGCACGTTTGCTCAGCATGGCTTCTACTTCCTGCCGAAGCGCCACGTCCTTGGCCGAACCAGGAATGTACGTCTGCTGATGGACCGGGTTGGAGGTGAGGGGTGGCCGAGACTCGAAGGGTAGTAAATATCCCTTCCGAAGGACGTTCACTATCCAGGTCTCTGCTCCATAGTGCTGCCATGTTGCCCAATGGCTCGCCAGGCACCCCACCCACTTCCGGCAGCAGGTGAGGGGAACGCCGTCCCTAGCGTTTCCCTCCTCTCTTCGACTTCTTCTTCCCAGTTCCTCCTCGAGAGAAGGAGGCTGGTTAGGGTCACTCCTTACCAAAGAAGTCGAAGGCAGAGTCTTTCCTTTCGGCTTCGACAAAGCGATTGTCTTAGCCGCAGACGAAGCGCTAGCTAAACTCTTGGGCTTAGCCGCAGTCATTCGAGGTGGCCCAGCCACCTTCGAGACTGCCTGGTGGACTAAACGGTCACTCTCGTCAGTGCGCCGTTGTTCCACTACAGCGTCCACCATCTCTTTGGGGAAGAGAGAGGAGAAACTCTGCACCGGTCCGTTGCGAAGACCCAAGGCCGCCTCTCGCCCAGGCGCCCTGGTCACTCACGTGAGGACAGTGTCCCTACGCCCCAGAACCAGGTTGGCCCACAGGTTAGCCATCTGGTGGGCCAGGTAGGAGATGGCCCTACCTCCAGACTGGCACAGTCTCACGAAAGCCGGGTCCCCTTCAAGAGTGATGTTTCCCGAGGAGGCAGCGGCTTTAGACACTGTGAGGGACCTCAGGTCTAGCCATGAGACTGCTTGGAATGCTGCCACAGCAGTAGAATCCAAGGCAAGTGCCTCTTGCTGCAAGAACCAGAGGTTCTCCAACAGGAGCTGCTGCAGAGACACCCTGGAGTTAGCCTAGCTAATTCCGGGTTAACCTGTTTGGGCGGCAGAGGGTCTTCTGATGGCACGTAAAAGTGCCTCTGTCGCGGTAGAGGTGGGGGAAGGAGCTTGGTCGACCTGCTGGACCGAAGCGAACCCTCCTGTCCAGAGACGAGAGCGTCCACCTGGCTAAGTACACTGTCGGCCAAGGCTGATCGCGGCAGGCCCACCGTCGTCCTGGGTTCCTTTTTGGGCTGTGTCCTGTGGAGACGGACCGTCAAGCCCGTCCAGCGAGAACACCTCCCGAAATCCTCCTCTTTCCACAGGAGGAACCGCAACAGACCCCTCATGGTCTCCTCCTGCCACTTGCGCATACGATCTGGTCGGTCCTAGGAACGTGCCAGGCTCATAGGGCGTCGTGGCGAGATCGCGAGGAGCACGCCCCTCGCGATCACGCCTGGTCGCCTCGCTCTTCCAGGTATAGCCCAAGGAAGTTGAAGGGATAGGAGAGGTAGACCTGACACTCCCCCCTCGCCCACCGGCAGAACCGGTGTGCTGGGTGGGCTACAGGCGATCGCCAACCTGCGGTGGCGATTGAGCTGCAGGCCTGGTCGAGCGGTTCTCTTGGGGAGAGCAGCTGGACCGAGAACAGTGGCGACGGTCCTGAGTAGGACCGGCAGAGTCCGCTGTCGTGGTGGCAGCGAGGCCTGTCCTCACGGCGCGTCACGCCGCTTGGACCAGCCGATCTGGGACCGTCGCGTCAACCCTGGATCGCCGCGAGAGCGATCGCTGGTCTGTTGGGAGTCGCCTGGGTGACTCCCGCCAGTCTTCCGCTCCGTGCCTGGATCCTATCGTCGAGTGGACTCGGTTGCCTGGCTCTTGGCTGCACGGTCACCCGCAGGTGACCGTACACTCGGTACCTCTCGCGAGTGAGAGGCCAAGATGGCTGGCGCCAAGGTGGAACCTCTGGCGCCAGGCGAGGAGGTACTGGTGTTAGCCAGCGCTCCTCCGGTCCCCATCTTCTTCCTTGCGGAAGGAGAGACGGGCCCCGTTCCCAAAGGAACAGGAGGACCAGCGGAAGTCCCAACCGTCCCACCGGAGTAGGACGGACCCTTAGAAGTCTCAGGGCGAGCCTTCTTGGGGGGGAGGAGGCTACCTTCTTCTTCGGCTGTGGGGCCTTAGAAGACGAAGGGGAAGTGGCGGCAGATGACGACGATGAAGATGACAACGACACCTTCCTCCTCTTTTTCTTCTTCTTCATCAGCTTCCTCAGGACCACCGTCAGGTCTTCCATCCAGGACGGAGCCAGGGCAGTTGCCGAAGCAACAGGGCCCGACTGCACCTGTCCGGAAGGACCTAGGGTGGGAGCAGCAACACCACGGGCAGGAACAACAGCGGCAGGAACTGGTACTGGAACTGGAGTGGCAGGAAACTCAGGAACAGAAGGCGGGGCAGGAACCAGCGGCATCCTCTGTACTGGAGGCAGGTCCAGGGGAGAGCTCTTGGGACACCAGAAGTCAGGGGCTGGAGCAAGAGCGGCAAACCCAGGCGGCGGTGACAGGGAAAACCTCTTCACCTCCAGCAGTGGCGCCTGAACAGCAGCTGTCGGGGTAACCATGGCGACGTGCTGGGTATACACCAGGTGAGGCAGAGCAGTGTAGCCAGGCGTGGACACCGTCATGGTTGTTGTGGTGGTCGGGCCGTGAGTTACCAGCATGGCCCCTCTCGCTAGAAGACTCAGCAGCCCCTGCACACTCGGTGTCCCTGGGAGCCCTAGCGAGTACCAGGCCCAGCCGAGATTGTCCTCCGTGGCAAGCAAGTCTGAGGAAGGAAACAGAGTCGGGTTAGTAAGAGGGGGGGTCTCTCCTCGCCACGGAGGGGGGGGGACAGATCTCACCCCGATCGAACAGATGATCCCGAATACAACTGAACATCGGGGTACCTAGCCCCATCCTCCAAGCTCGACTGATCGAGAGAGGAGAAAGAGCGAGATAACCCCCCGGGAGGGGAAGGAGCCATATGAGGGAGCTGTGATGGATGAAGAAAAGAAGAAGAAGCATCCATAACCAAAGGAGTAACGGGAGAACCCTCCGATGATTCCTTGGCCGGCTTACGCGGTTTCTTCCTCCCCCCATAGCGCTCCCACTGCTCCTCCGACCAAACAACACATACATCACATGGCTCGGTGCAAGAGCATTCTCGCCGTCGACACCGAGTTCAAAGTTCATGAGGATCAACCTCTACAGAGGACCGAAATGCCCCACACTTACAGCCCTCCACACCAGGGCACAATCTGCGGCTGATGGGGGGGCGAGGGGGTCTCTCCGGCTCTCGGGATTCCATGGTAAATCACGATAAACACTGTATGAATATACAAAACAGACACGTACTTACGTATAGCTGTGCACACACACACACACACACACACAGTAAAAGGAAAAGAGAAAAGCCTTCACGCAGTGAAGAAAACAAAGCATACAACGAGAGGCGGGCAGAGAGGCAAGCAATACTAACCACCAACACGGCCGAAAGCAAAGTGACTCCTCTCCTCTCAGTCGGGCTGACCGCCAACTGCCGGACAAGTAGTTAACTACCTAACCCCCTTGTTCGAAGCTTATGACCGGTTCAGCTGCCGCTAAGTACATTCCTATTGTTAAAGGACAGAGGGTTTGTATATGTATCGGAACAAATCTTTTTTAAAATGTTCTCCTGGTGTAGTTGAAGTTTGTTTGGATTGATTGTAATTTTCAATATTTACTGTTTTTCCCTTAGGTGGGGTTCTTTCCAGAATTCTTTTCTTTTTGCCAGTCCGATTATTATCAGTATTTAACTCCTCTTCCATTGGAAGTTCTTTTCCATGGATAACTGAATCATCTATGTTAGTGGTGGTATTGGTTGTTGTAATATCACTTTTATTTTGGGTTTCAGTGTTATTGGTATGAAATTTAGTTTCTATGTTTATATTATCTTGTTTGTTATTGTGCTGCTTGATGTCTTGATTTTTAGTCACATTTCAAAAGGTGGGGGTTTTGGATGGATTATTAACTCCTCTTACTTGTAGGTCAAGTCTGGCTTCCATGACTGACATTCCTGTCCTATTTATTAACAACTGAAGTTCTGTGTTATATTGGTAAAATGAGCACTCCTTAGATTTCGCGTGATGGGCTAGTCCACAATTAATACATTTTGGTTGATTACATTGGTGGTATGGTCATCTGATGCACAGACTGCACATATAGCCTTATTACAGCATCTTTTGTGTGTGTCCATACCTTGAGCACTGTGTACATTGTAGTGGTTTTGGAACAAAAGGACGAACTTCTCTATTTTGTCCAAGAATTTTTATTTTAAATGGTAGGTCTTGGCCTGTAAATTTTATTTTGGCAATGTTGATATTTTTATTTTTTATCTTTCCTACTTGAAATCGAGTATATTTCTAAATCGTGGATATTGTTATATCTCAATTTTAAGGAGTCTAGCAGTAGTTGTTTTGAAGGAAGCTCCTGCTCGCTATTGGGTAGGATGACTGTACCCTGTACATAATTTAATGTTTGTGGCTTGTAATTGTTACTTTTATATTATTTATTTCTGTTATACTTAAAAAGGCAGTGGACGGCTTTTTGTTGGTTACTTGGATAAGCCATTCATTGTCCTTGATGTGTCTGCGTTCCATGTCTTGTGTTGGATATATGTCAAGTAATTTGTTTTATAGTATCGCTGCTGAGATTTTGTCAGCTTTGAGGACTAGAAATCTTGACCAATTATCTGGTCCAGAGAGGTCATCAAAATGTACCGATGTGGGATTAAGTCGGTAATTTTTTTTTCTTTTTAGTCCTTGTTTTGTATGTTGCTTGTCTATTATGATTTTTATATTTTTCTGTATTGTTGGGAGGATTATTTGTCTCTAATTCAGAATTATTGTTCATCATATATGGTTCCATTGTTACGATATTGGAGTTTACCAATTTATTTTTGTTTGTTTCTTTTTTATTTATGCACTCTATTTGGTTTTCTGGCTCTGCTACTTTACTTGGAACAGGGTGTTCCTTTGTATCATTTATAGTACTTTCACTACTTGTGGCAGTACCAAGGAAATTTGGGAGTGACGTGCCAATAGTCATCAACTGTGCCATAGTTTTTCCATCATGGGGCCCAGGGGTACTCAAATCATTTATTTCAATATTCATAAATTTTGAGATTTATAAAAAAAAAAGGAAAAAAAAATCTTGAAAAGATATCATTGGGCCTTCGCGAAGTTAAATCTTCCGCCAATGGCACAAGTGAGAAAGGACTCCCAAATGTCCGCATCCCTACCGTACCCCAAAAGGGGATGGCATAACATGATTAGTATGACCCAAGTGTAAGCAGAACCCGCTTTCTAGGACTAAGAGTATTACGATAATACAATTATACCCATCCTAATCACATTATGGGCAAACTGGATAGAATGCCGAGAGTTCTATTCCTAGACCCAAGCCCCCCCCTGGAATCCGTGGTCCAGCTCCACAGAATAGTTCCGCCTGAAAAACAGGTCCGAACATTGTCGGGTAGATGATGAATCTACCACATTTCTCATTATTTAGCTTCGGATTTAACTCCACATTAAGCCATGATATGTTTTCTCATTTATTTGCTTTCAAAAATTTTGGTAAAAATGGAAAAGTCCACAGAAGTTAACTCAAAAATATATAATGTCACATGGGACTCTTGGGTACGAACCTGGGAAGAGATTCCTGAGGTTCGAGAGCCCTCTCACCACATCAAGGTGGTCCCATGATGAGGGGGGAACACTGCAATGAGCACAGGCAGTTCTGGTTATCGGCGGACTTGATTAATGGCAACCAGGTTTTGTGGCCCTTGTCTAGCGCCATAAAATCAGTGATTTATGGTGCCATAATGAGCTGAGTTTTGGTTATTGGCACCATAAGGTGCTGATAATACAGTTATGGCACCATAAAATACCTAACCGAGGAACCATTAACTGAAACTCAGCGCATAAGCACCATAAATCGCCGAGTTTCAGTTAATGGTGTTTTGCTTATGGGCACCCGGCCAATAACCAGGGATTGCCTATCACTGGAAAACTTTGATTTGTTTTATAATAGCTGAAAAATATACATACTAAATAAACTACAAACAAAAATCTTACTCGTTTGCATAGCTAGGTTTCCAAGACCAAAACCTTCTGCAGAATCCTGACCATGATAGGCACCAATAACTCCTAACAAGATGATGGCAGTTGCCTGCTTCTTCCTGCCTTCTGATTGAGCAACTAACTCTCGACATGTTTCCCCTGAAACAAAATTCAAAGGAATGTGAACAAACAAGATTAAAACTAATGTTTAAGGAAAGTTGAAAACCATTCACTTCAACATCACCAAAAACTTTTTGCATAAAATATGAAATTGAAAATGTAAATCAGACTATGATGGATATATAAACTATCCTCTTCTTAACAGTAAAAAACCCTTTCTCTTTAGCTAAAATATTTTTGCTGGTTTTCACAAGAATAACTGAGAAATGTATTACTGTATCAATTCATACCATATTTATCAATGGTCTTTTGCAAGGACAATCACTGCCATGCAATCATTTCTTCAGTGACAAAAAGGAAACACAAATTAAACAGCCTTACATGCAGCATAACTGCCAGTAAGTATGATGAGCATTAATCACTATATTTTGTAAAGAAAATTTCTAAGAAAGCAAAGTTTATAATCAATGTGATATATTATCTGCCAGTGCAATGGAAAAAACATTAATAATTGAAATATACAAGGAATTGAAAACTCATCCACATTCAATCCTCAAACCCTAAACTAAAGAATGAGAGTAAATTACACAGTATGTACTGTATTTACAAAATTATGAACCAAAATATTAGTGTATCCATTATCAAATCATAGATCTATATTAAGCCTAGGTATCAAATCACAAAGACAGTTAATATATTAAAACTTAAAATAAGACCAATCCTGTAAATTGGAATTACAGAACTTACAATTTACTTCTAATATTCTTCATGGTCATTCCATTCTGTTGCATTTTAAAACTGATAATTTTATAAAAGCATGCATATGATTACGCAGAATTCTGGATTATGTCTATGCAAGAAGACTAATAAACTAGTAGTATATAAAAGGCATTTCTATCAAGATTATAGTTTATAAAACTACTGAAATGAAAAAAAAACAAGTGAAAATTGATAGGTAAAAAATTCTGGTACGTATGTACAAGTAACCTGAATACTTTAAATCTTGATGTTAGTAGAAAGTTCCATTGCATTTACACTTAAGAACATTCTGTTTATTAAATAATATCAAAATAAAATAAAAGTCTGGCAATGCAATGTTGCCTGACTTAGATGGGACATAAGGAAAATAAGGCAACATGTTTCATAACTACAAACCTATTCCTTTCTGCATGTCACAGTGCCCAAAAAGGCAGCAGAGCTTAATGCTTACCAATTCATTATGAAACAATGTTTAAAACTTCACCCTAACTATAGGAGAGCCCTTCATCTCATCTAGGTTAACACCATCTAACTTGAGGGAATGCTATTTGAAGGCATTCTGTTGTTGATAAACATTTCAACTTCCAAGTTTCCATAAAATACACAAATCTTTTATTTCACTGAAGATCAATTACATATTCATCCAACATCAATTATAGCGCTTAGCTAATCAAGTTGATAATTCAGTAGATTACCTTTAACTGGGAAGTGCTTACTACAGTCCTGTCCTGAATCAGCTTTTTATGCCTTCCATCTCCAGTTTCTTTACCATGAGATAATATTATAGGAATCCTCCTATCTGCAGAGGCTGTAAAAGGTCTTGGTATCTAAATCTGTACAGTCGGATTCTCTTTAGTTGCTCCTGT
>NC_061096.1:34054979-34097479 GCF_015104395.2 Macrobrachium nipponense
GTATAATGCATGACCACACTACCAGTATGACTACCTCACTCACCTGTATCAGACCAGTCCAGCAAATGACGTGTCAATTCCTTAAACCGCCTGAAGGAAGAAGGAAAGGTACAAGAGAAAGAAGGAGGCCAGCCAACTCACTCATTCTCTCATCCACACAATCATCTTGGGTAAAATACAAAGGTGCCCCGTTAAGGGCAACTATGAGTTACACAACCTGTTGGGCAGCCACCACAGGACCCAGGGAAAACGTGTCCATAGATCTGTGGGCAACATCCTTAAGATAGATGGAGGTGAACGTGGACTGGCGTAACCAAGTACCAGCGCTCAACACTCTATGTACAGCCAAGTTCTTTTTGAAAACCAGAGAGGGACCAATACCCCTAACGTCATGTGCTCTAGCATGCACAGACGTGGTGATGGAATCATCAAGAGTCAAATATGCCTGTCTGATGGCTTCCCACATCCAAAAAGAGATAGTATTCTTAGACATCTCTTTCTTTGTACGGCCTGTACTAACAAAAAGTCTGCGGCAGCCTGGTCTAAGGTGCCGAGTCCTTTTAAGATAGCAACGCAAGGCCCGGACAGGGCACAACAAAAGCTCTTGAGCATCAACACCCACAAAGTCAGTCAGTGATGGAATGGAAAACGAAGCGAACCTGTCATCATGCACCGAGGGATTTTGGGTCTTGGCCACGAATTCCAGGACAAATTCGAAGGACACTGACTTCCAACCCCTGGTGTGCTTCACCTCATAACTCAGACCGTGGAGCTCTCCTACCCTTTTGGAAGATGCCAAAAGGAAAACTGTCTTGAGTGTCAGGTTCCTGTCAGATGAACGACGCAAGGGCTCATATGGAGTCTTAGTCAAGCTCTTAACCACCAAGGAAACATCCCACGTTGGAGGCTTGAGCTCTCTAGGAGAACTTGACTGCTCAAACCCCTTAACTAGCAGGGAAAGTTCCCAGGAAGCTGACGGATCAAACAAAACGGAGGGAAGGCATACACCTCCAGGTTGTCCCAGGGATGTTGGAATGCGTCTTCTGCCAATGCTAAGGGATCTGGAACCACTGAACAGAACACCTCCAGCTTCCTTTTGTAGCGTGTTGTGAAAAGGTCCAGCTGCACCACCTCCGTGCTCACTACCTTCGACCTCTTGACAGGCGCCTTCAGATCTTTACGGCGACAAATAGGCCTTGGAGAAGAAGGAGCACTACCATCACGTGCACGGACAGGGGAGGTTGCAACACGCTCGCGATGTACAAGGACGGAAGGGGGGTTGGGGTGGTTGCACATATGAGATTTGGCGGCGAAGCAACCCCTGCAGAACACAAATCACTAACACTGCCCGAAACCACTGCACATTCGGGAACACGTCCGCGCTGTTCCTCCCTCAACGGCGAAGGAAGGGCAAAGTCCTTTGCCTTCCAACGCTTAATACGCCGACGAGGCGTAGAGGGGGAAGAGGGAGAGGAAGACAGAACTAGCTTCTTATGCGCACTCTTGTCGGAAGGCGAGGACGAAGCAACGCGTTTCCTATCAGTCCTCCCAACCGATAAGGCAGCCAACTTCACATCCAATACCAAGTCCAGCCTCTGAAGCACTGCCTGGCATATGACCTAGGACTGATGTGCCAGAGAAGGCTCCGAAGGCAAGGAAGGGAGACGTTTTGAACTGGGCAGCAGTGATGACGTCGGGGATAAGTGAGGCAGATCGGAGGAGGCGACTGGCAGATACGTCATCGATGAGAGTGACGTCACAAGCGGTGGTGACGTCATGGCTTCCCCTCTGTGTGAGGGGGAAAGAGACGCCACTGGTGGAGGAATACGCGAAGATGGACCCCGTGACGTCATCAACAGGGCTGACGCCACAGCACCACTCCAATACAAAGCGATGGCAGACACCGGCGGAGCAATAAAAATGGCCGATGCTCCCACCCGCGGAGACGAGGCCGGGAGGAGGGGGGATGGCCTGGCTGGACCGGGAAGGGGGTGTGCAAGCCTCCACAAAATGCACTAGCAACCCCTCCAAGGATGGGGTACCCCCTAGCCGAAGCGTCTTCCAAACCGCCGCCATTTTGGACACCTCCGACTCTGGAAGAGAAGAGAATGATGAAAAAGCCTCACCCTTCTCGGGAACCGAAAAAGCTCCTGAGGAAGAGGGGGCTACATTACAAAAAATACCCTGGCGACCTCCCGATACTTCCATCGACGAATCAACGAAAGAAAAGGAAGGAGATGCAGGGACAACGCTACTATGGGGGTTGACTACTGAGGAAGATGAAACATAGGGAATAGGAGCAAAGCCCTCCCAAGTAGGAAGAGTGGAGACACTCTGATGTTCCCTCTTACCATAAAACTTCCTCCACTGCTCCTTAGGCCATGCCCGGCATTCCGTACAAGGATTCATAATCGTACAAAAATTCAAACGACACCTACTGCATGTGATGTGAGGGTCTGTCTGTGACGAAGCCAAAAAACGAGAACATGGGAACCCAGGAACTCCGGGGCACATATGCTGACGTCAAGAAGGAGCAGAAGAAGCCATAATACCAGGTAAAAACACAAACACACACTAAAGGAAATGAAATGGGCAATGAACTGGGGAAAAGGCCAAGAGAGGAAAAAAACAACTCTCGTCCGGCAGTTAAGAAAAGACTGGCGTAGATGATCGGCGTTTGACCACTCTTCACCCAATCTACACATGCGTTGCCAGATATCACTGTTACGGACCCACAGATCTCAGAGACAATGTTACGGCCTCTGAGGGAGGTCCGCTTCAGGTTCGATATAAAATAAAATAAAAATTATCAACAAAAACAGTTGAAACTAGGGATATGAATATAGAAAGAAACACTAATACAACAAAGGTTTATTTACAAGCTTACTAACAAAGGTGAATGCAGAATGGTATCTCCTATTTACATAAAAAGACAGAATCTTACACTGCATGAACTGGGAGAACCGTGCGGCAATTGAAATACTTGCTACTCGATTTGGCGGTTCGAAGCGCTGGCTTCCTAAATGTAGATCGGCGATTGCAGATGTCCTCTTGACTCCGTATTGCAGAAACTAATCTTCTTGTAAGGCAGGATCTCCCCAACACCTGTAACAGGACCTTTTCTTCTCTGAAGTCTGCTCGACGTCGAGATAACACGGTAGACCACACCTGAAGACGACTAGACCAATAGCCAACCAACTCTCGAACAACTCTTCTTTTGATTGCTACTTCGTCGGTTCCTTTTTCTCGTATCTCACGGAAGATCTCTGCTGCTGCTGATCTCTCACTGATAATCTGATCTGTGGCTCTCTGTGACTAACTGGTGATCTCTCTTTTATGATCTCTCTCTCTCTGCTACGATCACTGCTTTCCAAAGTTCGTTCGTCGTATTTATACGGCACTCTGGGGGCGGAGCCTACGGCGAACGTCACCGACTCCAGGGATTTCTAGATCTTCTTAGATGAATCTAGACGAGGCATTGCATCAGAAATCGCAGCGTTTCTCACGTAACGACGAGATCCACAACACTCCTGCCGATTCTGGAACAACCACGAACATAGGCGCCTCCAACAGTGGCGCGAAAACCTTGCTGCCGAACTTCTCGAAAATGCGTTCTCCTTGTCTTTAACTTTCTTTGCTATGAAGCAATTACCATCACAATCACAAGATTCCTTGCTTTCATCTGCTTTTTAACCGGATCCAGCTAGGCGCTAGAAATTTTCCTGTTGTTAAGACCGAGGGTTTGTTCGCGTATGAACAAAAATAAATTCACAACCAACAACCATATGTGTGGTTTCCTATCAAGAGCAGGCCATGTTTTTGGTTTTTTCAGACATGAAGGCATTCAAAAGGACAACCCTAGTGGTCTTGTTTGGATCCTTCATTACAAAGCAAAATTCACAACTAATTCATAGATGATATTCTCTGAAGGTTAAAGTTTCCTCTTCACGTCCTCAGGTTGAGGAATGTTTTGTTGTGTTCATGATACAAGAGTACTTCATATACCCATAAAAACACCTAATGAATGCAAAAACTGAGGTTTGTCTTCTTCAAGGAAATGCATAAGTTCAGGTTCATTTGGGGATTCTTTGGATACATCCCTAAAAAGGACTTGAAAAACATGGAATATTTAATAACCATAAAGCTAGAAAAGGTCAGAAAAAAAAACCCAAACAAAAAATAAATGCATGGGCAATGAATTATTACTAAAAATATTAATAAACCTGCAATAATTACTGAAACAATGTCACCTAAAGAGTTTATATGGAAGTCTGGGGTCCACATAACAGTTGGACTAAAATGGTGCAATACAGAGTGGTTTGAAGAAGTCTGGAATGGACAGCAATGGATGAAACTGTTGTCTGAGAGATAGCAAAATGACTGATTCAATTTAATGATATTGCAATTCTATAAAGTACAAATAAATCAACATAACTGGTATTCATATATATATTAATTTATCCACAAGTTTTAATATAATGGAGCAAATTAAGAGAAATAAATAAAGTCTTTTAATATGACAGTTTTCTTATTGGAATTTTAATGTTACATATTACTTATAATTTACAACTTATATGATGTTTATAATGTAGGTTGTTTTGAGCTCAAACATTTTTGTATTTTTGCATTCCCCATGCCACTGTACTTGATGGTAAAAGCAAACATGGCAATAGAAGCAATACTATGTACACTAAGTATTCACCTGTACTATGATTATCTATAGTACTGAGAAAGCTATCACATGTGCAACAACTTAAAATGTGTTAAATCCACTGTTTGATGTGTCTTTTGCTCACCAAGGAATGGAATCATAAAGGGCTAATATGCTCTCCTTAGGTTAAATGCTTTAATAAAAGCAATTTTGCTATTATGTATACATACTGCTCTTCTCCTGACTTCCTCCCAAAAACTTATTCTAATATAGTGTCAAGATGTAGTGTGCTGATGGTGGGCTTATCAAAGGTCTTGAGCCACTACCAGGTTCTAAGTTCTGATTTTCATATATTCCCAGTATTTTCTTCAATTCACCCTTATCTTGCGTATCTGTAAACCTAATATTTGTTAAATGAATTGTTACAATTGTGTTTCTCTGTTCTCCTCCTAATCTACTTTCCTAATTCTTTCATTATTTACTTCATAGTCTTGCTTCCCTATCACACACTATGGAAATTTTCTTAAAATTGTGAACTATCATGTATGAACTTATAATAAACTCGCCAAATGAACTGAAAAGATCCAACTTATCATCAACTCCTTTCTTGATGACTTATGTAACTCCTACATTGCAAACTTCTTTATTCTATATTGTTTTAGCTTAAAACTCATAAAAAACAGACCTCAGTAAAACTGACTGAGAATGTTATAGTTATGTTCTCATTTTGTGTATAATAATGTTAATCCTAACTCACCAGATGAAGTAAATGTATGTACAAACAATTTTTTTATCACAGAATACAGTACAGTAAGACGATAACTATGTTTAGGAGATGAGGAGATTGAGGGTTCAGTTACCTTTCCATAGCAGCTACACTAAATACTGTAGTTCCCAAAAATGCATCCACAGAAGTACATAATTAATTTTATTAGAAAATCACAAAAGAGTAAATATAACATCAACAAGAACAAATACTCTAGAGATTATTCTATAGTAAAAGAGCACTAAATAAAACCCACTACAACAATCAAAATCTCAAATTCCGATATTACAGGTTCCATAGACCTGTCATTCCCATTTTGGTTTCATCTCAGCAATTTGCAGGCTTGCATTCTCATGAAATGCTGGTTTACAAAAGCTCTGCCTAACAATGAAAAAATTCAGCTGTGGTCACCTGACATTCTAAAATTATCAAAAAAATATAATAAAATCATTCCTTACACAAGCCACAAGATACAGCATCTGAAAAACAATGCTTAACGAATGCCGCGCGTTTACCTATGAAGCTGACAATTTCAAAATTAAAAGAACACTATGAAGTATGAGATAAAGCTCAAAATAATTGAAAAACTTGAATGTAAATTTGATCCAAGGAAAATGAAAAGAGACAATACAATACCTAAATCTTGAGTACATTGAAAAAAACCAATTACACACTAACAGGATGCACTGGATAAAATATACACAACCATGAGGCTACTGCCAAAAAAGCTTTGTTATTCAAACTAAAATATATTAGCAATTGTGACTAGTCCAGAGTAGATGCAAGTGCAGCTTCAATTACTGTATTACCAAAGTATCAAAACATTCAATTTTGTCAAAAACATATTACTTTAATTCAGTGAGTAATGTATGTGCTTATGCTACTTTAGAAACTAAAGATAAATAACTTATGTATTAGTTGGTTGGGTGGTGTTATATGTGGTTATTTCATTACATATGTATCTGGTAAAAAGTGACTATTAGATTCTAAGTATGCATGCATAATTTTGACATTAAGAAGTATATCATTTGAAACAATAAAAATTGCTTTGTATGGTACAAAGTATTCCATTATTCAACTTTGTTACATTTTTCTAAACTACTCAAAATTGTTCTACCAAATACTATTTCCACTGAACTGCTTACTATTTCGAAATGCTAGCCATATTCACTTAGATGTAAAATATGACATCTACTAACAAATTACACATAGATTATTGATTCATAAGCTGCACTATCATCCCACTTCAGACAAACCACCTACTAATGACAAAGATCAAATGCAGCGGAGTATCAGTGAATGTAAAGTTGTAATGTTCCTTAGTAGAGCACAAAGAATAAGAACGGACATAATTATTATGATAAAGAAAACCATACAAATAGTGCCCAAAGTCCAACGAAATGAAGACCACCAAGCCACTTGCTTTGCTTGCTTGCTTGAGGCAGTTCAACAGTCCAAATGAATCATCATCTACAACACCTTTTATATTGAGTCCAATGTTACCGTAATCTACCAGATGCGAAGGTGCTGATGATAATAGGTTCCATGTTGAGGGATGACATAACTTGCTTAACTCTTTACTAATGTGAACATTTAATTCATGTTGCACCTTCAATGGAACTTCTAAGTGCATTTTCAATTCACTTCTCAATCCAGTCAAGCCTGTACATCATTGACAATAAAAATATGTTTCAAGTTCTGCTCATATCAAAGTCAGTGCTATGTTTTAGTACTATAACAGCACATCCCAAATATGAAGGATTACATAATCATATACTGTATGATACTGTAAAGGTGTGTTGTAGCTTCAAACATACAATACTAACAGCTCAATTACTTGAAAATAATTGTGATGCTTACATGTGTATTTACATAAACTGATTTACTTTTATAATTAAGCACAATAAAAAGAGAAAACCACCTATAAATTGTTTAAATCTCTTGAAAATTGCAACAAACTAGTTTAAGAGAAGTTGGTAAACTTTTACAAACTGAATTTCAAATGTAATTTCTATATTGAAGAAACTCATCCCTCTAATTTTACTTACCCCTCATGCCTGATCTAGATGGAGGAGCCATTAATTGAAGTATAACTATAGACAAGAAGTGCTAAGTTTACGTTTACACGTGTCCTTCATCTCACATATTTTATTTTCATTGCTGATTTTGTGACCTTAAAATATTTATTGCACAAATTTTTTTTTTTCAAAATTCCAAAAAACTGCATTAGCTACCTGAGTAACAAATAAATTCTAACTGAACAGAATTAATGAAAAAATCTTTTGTAAGACATCTACAACAGAACTGCATCCTGTAATATTACATCCTTTGTCCAGAAACATGTATTTCTTAAAAATGAGTTAATTTTTTTCTATACGACCCCATTACTTTAACATGGCTCATTCATGTGTTGTGCACAAATCCTAGTCATGTCAGTCCACTTGTAGAAGATAATCAGACAGTTCATGTATGTTAATGCATACTTATATACATAGTTCCTTACATCCCTGCTAGCTGATTCATACTTTAGTCTGAAATAGTTGCTAACAAAGATGGAAAGGCACTCCTGTGCCTTACTATAAAATGCACATTTATAGGATTTTCACAATAATCTACATTAATGAACATTCAAGGGGACTGGCATTCCATGCTGTTCTTTCCAAGGCCAGATTATGAATAAAAATAAATTGAAGTGAAGTTTTATTTGGGTTAATCAAAACAAAAAAATCCATATTGATGAATGATTAAAAGGCAAGGGCTGCTGATAAGGACCTATTGTTTGTATTTCTGAAGCATCAAACATAGCCACAGCTACATAGCTTAGAGAGCTGTCACATGAATCATCAGAGTAGACTGAAATGCTAGCAATGGCATGATCTAAAACTTCTACTGATCTGCAGAACTAGGCACAGCAGTTGAGGTTTTGATAATGTGTAAAAGGGTTTGTTTTTTAACATGAACACTTAGTGAGATAATGTAGTGGGGATTCATGTTACAGTTAAGATTTTATGCTAAAGGGATGGTAGCAACTGTAGCAAACATACTAAACCCTACAGTAAAATTCCTTAAAAAAGCAGTATGTAATATTTTTATTTTTCCTCTAAAAAATATTCCAACTACAAATACGGTACACAAATAAAAGGGCATTACAACATATGTGCTTATAGTGTCATTTTCGAGAAATTCAACTTACAGCTGATAGTTTTAACATGACTCCTATAAATATCCTGAAGATACAAATGAAGTTTCTGGTACACAACATTTAGTTGCCTTGACCAGTGAAATAAGTCACCAAAAACCCACATCAGAGGTTTTAACAGAGGCTGCAAATTATCTCCGTGGACTATTTATTTTGCTTTTAAACTGCCTTTGCAGTTGTGTAATAAGAGCACATTAAATTATCTAGCCTTTGCCTAAAGAATGAAACAAAATGTTTAAAAAGAAAACCTTTAGACATTTGAAGAAAGTAATTTCTGAACAATAAAAGCTTGCATAAAAAAATACTTACCATCCATCTCTTCATCAAAATGATCTTCATCCAAGTGGGGGTGAGGCTCCATTGGACGCTCATTGTTGGTACCAATGTTTCCACTTACAGAATTCCCACCATTTGTTGTTGTATGGACTGGGCTATTGCCAGCAGTACTCTGCAAATCAGTATTATGCTTGAGTTACTCAAACTTCTAGCTGATTAATCATGGAAAATTGTAAGTGCTCATTTCTTCTTCCAGAGGATTAAAAAATTGTCATAAGTATACTGTTTAATATAAACGAGAGCTTTAAAAGAACTGACATTTTATCCAAAGCCAGCAATTCACAAAATTATGAGTCATACAGGCTACTGCTTGTATTTGAAAATGTTATGCTATTAGCTAATGTTCAGATATACCATATGCAGTACTACATAACCTGCTTTGTAGTGTTAAAAGCACCTGGTATATAAAAACGAAGCTTAGTATGTATGCAAGATGACATAAACATGATTATAAGATCCAGTGTATGTGTACTGGGGAGAATTATCTCCAATAATCCATACCAAAGATCTTATCCACTGGTCTTGGCCATCAGCTAGTGGAGCCCTAATGGAGAATCACTGAGGCATCAAATCCCATATTCTTGTATTATTTTAATCTTATTTTAATGATGAACCTGATTAGTGAATCACAAGGCCCTTGCATAACCATCATAACTTATGTGTCAGATGCAACATGTTTTATGGCAATTACAGTTTTTGAAGTGATCATAAACAGAAGTAGTTTAAGGAAGCCTAGAGTCATCTTATCTTAAGTTCCAGATAGTTGTATTCTCAGACTTTGTGCATAGTCTTCATTAGTGATATAATGGTTATTCAAAAATATAAATTATATAAGTACATATACTATATTAGGTTTTATCTTGGACTCCATTCTTTCTTGTCTACAGTGTCAGGGAAAGTCATCATTAAATGCTGCTATAAAACTAGGTATTGTTCACAGTTATTTTCTTCTGTAATATAGTCATATAAACAAAACAATTTGAACTTTTACCTTAGAAGAAGGTTGATCTGGTCGTGGAGTACTTGGAGGTTCATGGTTTGTATATGGGGTAGGACCAGTTGGGAGAGGCTCAGTGTGCGTTGGCAAGTGAGGAGACCACACTTCCACTAATTTCTGTCGCCCTTCAGGACCCATACGAGTTAATTCTGTTTTCAACAGGGCTTGAGCTGCTTCTCTCACCTGAAATAAATATCTGCCTTAATTGCCTGTAAGTTGAGAGGATACGAATAGTGTAGTTAAAAAATGACCATTGTATTAAAAGGTCTACATACATGAAAACAATCTGCTGTCAAACAAACTACATATAGTTATTAAAGATATGACACATGATAAAAAATGACAAATTTTCTAATACAATTTGTATTTTTCATACCTACAAACCTGAGGTCTTAACAATAGGATAATTTCTAGCACCTAACTGGATCCGGTTAAAAAGCAGATGAAAGCAAGGAATCTTGTGATATCTGGCAACACATGCATAGATCGGGTGAAGAGTAGTCAAGGACCACACATCTACGCCAGTCTTTCCCAACTCAGGATGACTTAACAAACAGAGGGGTGGCTAGAGGTGGGCAGTATAACGTTAAGACCTCAGGTTTGTAGCTATGAAAAATAACAATTTGTCAAAAATTGTATTTTTTCCTAACTATACAAACCTGAGGTCCTTTAACAATAGGAATATACTTTCGGCGTAGCTGGAATTACGGCCGTTGAATCTTGAACAAGGTGGTAAGGCAGTAACTACCGTGGGGCAGGCTAGCCTGCCCGGGACGTAAACACTCCACTTTGCCTTTCGGCCCAGGTTCAGATTGAGGGGTGGCATGAGGTGGGTATATTTGTTAAAGGATCTCGGGTTTGTATAGTTAGGAAAAATACAATTTTCGACAAATTGTTATTTGTTCTGATACATAATACAAACCTTTCGGTCCTTTAACAATAGGAAGACTCACTGATTGGTGGGAGGAATCTGAGTGAGCCTCTAGAACTGACTGGAGTTCTGCGCACCTAGGCTACTCCTCCTGGTTGTAAGAGCAAGGAGGAGTGCCCTGCTGCCTCTGACAACTTGATCGGAGTATAGGAGCTGCGTGATCAAGAGTCAGACTTCTGGGCCTTTTCGAAATGAGTGAGGGATCGTAACTCATCTGAAAAAGGGCTGTGAAGAATATTGGCGTCGGAGACAGTAATGCAAAGTTCTGGGAAGGGTTTGCATTATTGTCAGTCTCCTTCCTCCCCTTGCTAGAGGAAGGAGCAGGACTGCTTCTGTGATTCTGATAAGAAACATAAAAAGGATGCTTATGTATAGGCTTACCACATCAATCGTCCGACCAGGCAGTGTGAGTTGGAGTCCTATCCTCAACCCTAGGGACGAGGAATGGAGAGACAAGGCGTGGAAACGGGAGAGCCAGTCACTCTCATATCCTTCTTACCTCTACAACTGCACACCATGGACGAGATGCAACTTGTCCTCTCAAGGAGCTGGGTAAGCAAACACATCCTGCAAGCATCCACCACTGGTCCAGGGAAATGAAGTTCCAAGGACCTGTGGGCAGTTTCAAAGGGAAAAAAGGATATGGTCACAATGACCTATCCATCTTCCTGTCCGACATATTCTTCGGAGTGATGTCCAGTACCCATACTGGTCTATCCGTTTGCAGCGAAGTGTCTCGCAGTCTCATATACCCACTGCAGCGAAGTGTCTCGCGGTCTCGTATCCCACTGCAGCAAAGTCTCTCGCGGTCTCGTACCCCACTGCGGTGAAGTCTTTTCGTCTCCGCAGTGGATAAAGACACCGACACTCATTGGTGGGTGTCGATGGTTATGGGTACAGGAACAAGCTAGTAGGAGGAAGTAATGATTGATCTGGAACAACTGATACAAGTCCACAGCGTAGCTCGTGACGGTCTTGGACGCTTCGACATCTGCCGACTGACTGCATTCGGTTGTGTGAGGCGAGCTGTCCAAGCATCCGAGGCGTAGTCACATGACCCTCATCTTTTGACGGGTTATGCCGAGAGACCATACAAATCGTCTATCTGTTGCCACCGTTGCCGGAAGGCGAGATGATGATTCTCTCAAGGCAAGTGCCCAACAGGTGAAAGTCAATTGCCTTCTAGAGACTGAGGTCCCTGATGGCAAGACAGAAGTTCTCATAGTAGTTGAATCTCAGCTAAGGAGAAACAGCACATAGTGCTGTTGAAGACGAAGGTGATAGGTGAATGCAGACCTACGTCTTCACAGCCAAATCGAGAGAAGTAACTCTCAAGATTCTGAACTTAGAAAAGTCCCGCCGATGACACCAACCTGCGAAGACGGCTTAATCCCTGTGATTTATGAAGGACTGAAAACGCTAAACCGCTACTTCATTGCTGTTCGGTGAGAAGTCGGAGTTGCAATGAAAGCAGAGCGCTTTTCAGTAATGAAAACACAGGGATTGTACTGCCTGAAGAACCGCTTCTCATGGGCTGAATCATCATCTTCTTCTTCCCAGCTTTATCCAGGGAGGACATCTACATATATACTTGGAAGTAGAGCTGGCAGGGCGGAGAACAGGCGATGTCTTCCGTTATACATCTACAATTTGGGGTGAACAATGAACAATTGCACACCTACAAATAAGAGATATATTTAAAAGACAAACTCAGATGTCTGAAGAAATCATTCCACATTATCGCAGCGGCAGGTGCGATGCAGCGGGAGACTAAGCTACAGACTTCTGTTACTGTGCGGTAAACAGAAAGATGATAGCGAGTCTATTGAGATATCTCTGTCTGAAAATTCTCACAATGTCAAAGGCGATGCAGTAGAGATGGTCATTCACGTATGCGAGAATTCCAGCCAACCTGAGACCTAAGTCTGTGATTGTCGTGCAGAGATTCGGTTCAGTAGTCAATCATTGCAGAGGAAAGAGACATAATCCGACTGTGCTATCTCAGAGAGCCAGCTGGTACTGGGCTGCAGCAGGTAGCCCATACACCGCTAGCTCTTGCTCACTCGTCATCCTGAGTTGCCAGGTAATCCATTCCAAGAAGGAATGCATTCGGCTAGAACCATCGAGCGCAAAAAAATACGCTCGAGCATTTGCATTTATTCGAAACGGATTTCGGTGAATGCAAACGCTGAGGAGTTGTTGTTGTAACAATACCATAAGTATCTCAAAATCGAAACTGGTAACTCCTGGGAGGTTTGCAGGGCAGTCCCGAGTTGCAGTTCAATTAAGAAGATACTATTCGTCTCGGTCACAACCTGCAGAGTTAACTAAGGTATGTGCCTACACCTCGGACAATTCAACTGATAACAGAAGAATGTCGCGAGGGCAATATACGTAGTATATTTGTAGGTTCCTGTACATAGACCTCCATCCTAAATTCTCTTCCATTCGAGGAACAAGAATAAGGACTGGAAGCCGACACCCTTCATTCTCTGATGAAGAGAGCGAAGGAGAAGTTTTCCCGAAGGAAGACTTCTATGGTGAACAGGATACCGAAGACAATAGTTCAAACCGAACTGGATGTTCACACCCGTTCTTCTCTATCCCTCAGTAGGCGACGGACCGTCAGGTCCATCCAGGCTAAGCCCCTCCCGAGATATTCTTCCTTCAGCAGCAGTACTTCTCCCGAACGCTAGAGATTCCAGGAATTCGAACATTCGGCGAGATTCCCGATTATTGTAGTAACAATTATCTGGGATTCTTGTCTCGCCCACTCTGGACCGTGGTTTCGCCCAAGTGTTTGCAGATGGTAGAAGACCAGAACACTTGGAGAGTGCTAGAAACTCCGAAGAATTCTAAGCACTTGGCGAAACCTCCACTGAATTCGTCAGACGATCATCGTGTGGTGGTCCTCCCAATTCCCGTAGAAATCGAGGATAGGGCAAGATCCTTCCTAAACGATGGGGACTTACATCCGGTAGGACCCGAAGGTCCCCCCAGGAACGCAGTCCCCGACGTGGAATCCTACAGAGAACGCTCTGCAAGATCCCTCCCCTTCCCTTCGCAGCCATAGGGAGAGGGGGAATGGGGGAGGAAGACTGGATACTTGCTCGCCTTCCCAGCAGTGCTAGCGGTCGGAGAAGCGAGTACGGGCAGCCATCACCGTGCGGGGCCGCTCAGAGTCTAGGAAAACGATTTCCAGAGGAGGGTTACGAACTCGTACTGTAGGCTAAATGTCTGCCGCCACCGTGACCGTCGTCTGGGTGGGGCTGAGTGAACACCTGACAGGAGAGAGCCGATACCATCCTCCGACACTTCCCAGTCCTCATCAAGGTCGAAACCTCTCAAGAGAACCGAAGGGGGAGCCCACCCCGGTTTCTGTGTGCGTGGTCCAGATGGACCGTCACGTGAAAGGCGGTGATGGTCACTCCGCTGAGGAGGTTGAAAGGACAGGTGAGGGAGACCTGACGCTCCTACCCTGCCTACTAGCAGAACCAGTAGGCTGGGAGGACTGCAGGCGATCACCACCCACGGTGGCGATTGAGCTGCAGGTCTGGACCAGCGGTCTTCTTGCAGAGAAACGCTGGACTAAGGAACGGAGCGTCGGTCTCTTAAGTCAGGGGAGCTGTTACGAGAGCTCCTCCCCTGCCTACCAGCAGAACCGGTAGGCTGGGAGTACTGTAAGAAATCATCAACCAGGGTAACGATCGAGCTGCCAGTCTGGACCAGCGGATAGTCAGTCTCTTCAGGAGAGCTGCTGGCGATCGGGCTGCACTGGTCGAGTGGCTCTCCGGGGGAGAGTGGCTAGACCGAGAGCAGCAGCGACGGCCCCAAGCGTCAGAAGAACTGCTGCTGGTCCCCCTATCCGTCTGGTCCTGGTGGGAGCAGTGGTCAGGGGATTGGCAGAGTCCGCTGTCGCGGTGGCAGCGAGGCCTGTCCTCACGGCGCGTCACGCCGCTTGGACCAGCCGAGGCTGGTTCAGGTGACCGAGGAGACCGCTTCCTCACCTCAGCCCGTGGCCGGTCTGGGACCGTTGCGTCAACCCTGAATACCGGTGGCTCACCACGAGAGCGATCGTTGGCCTGGTGGGAGTCACCTGGGCGACTCCCACCAGTCTTCCGCTTTGTGCCTGGATCCTGGCGCCGAGCAAACTCGGTTGCCTGGGTCTTGGCTGCATGGTCACCCGCAGGTGACCGTACACTCGGTACCTCTCGCGAACAAGAGGCCGAGACAGTACCTGGCGTCGAGGCAGAACCTCTGGCGCCAGGAGAGGAGGTACCGGTGTTAGCCAGTACCCCTCCGGTCCCCGTCATCTTCTTCCTTGCAGAAGGAGAGATGGGGCCTGTTCCCGAAGGAACAGGAGGACCAGCAGAAGCTCCAACTGGTGGGACAGACCCTGAGAGGTCTCTGAGCGAGACTTCTTAGGGGGGAAGGAGGCTACCTTCTTCTTCTTCGGTTGGGGGGCCTCGAGTCGAAGGGGAAGAGGCAGCAGAAGACGACGGCGACACCTTCCTCTTCTTCCTGGACTTCCTCTTCGCCAGTTCCTCAAGACAATCGACAGGTCCTCCATCCAGGACAGAGTTGGGGCAGTTGCCGAAGCAACACGGCCCAACTGCGCCTGTCCGGAGGGACCTGCGGGAGTAGCAGTGGAGAGAACGCTTCCTCGAGGAGGGCTACGAAACTCCTACCTGGTAGGTGAAGCGTCTGCCACCACCAAGACTGGTCGGTCGCGCGAATGCGACCGTCGTCTGGGTGGGGCTGTCTCTGAAAGAAAAGGATTAATTATAAGAGGGCTGGAAGGCCCGCTTCCACTGGTCTCTGCATGCATGGACCCGCGGGAACGTCACATCAAACCTGGGCACCGGACGATCGCTGCGAGAGCGATCGCCGGTCTGGCGAGAGTCACCCGAGCGACTCCTACCATCTTCCACTCCATGCCTGGGTCCTGACACGGTGAGCGAACTCCGCAGTCTGGACCCTGGCTGCACAGTTACCCGTAGGTGACCGTACACTTGGTAACGCTCGCATGCGGGCGACGGTTCCCGGTCCGGAGGTGGAACCTTCGGAACCGGGAGAGGAGATACCAGCCGTGGCCGGTACCTCCATTGTCCCCGTCTGCTTCCTCCCCGAGGAAGGAGAGATGGGCCCCATTCCCAAAGGAATGGGAGGACCCGCGGAAGACCCACCTGTCTCACCGGAGCGAGACAGACCCTTAGAAGTTCCGTGACGAGACTTCTTAAGGGGGGAGACCACCATCTCTTTTACGGCAAAGCCTTAAAAGTTGAAGGGAGGGAGGCATGAAGAAATGATGATCTCGAAGAGGAGGATGACGACACTTGACGAGCTCTCATCCTCTTCAGTTTCTCCTTCTGCCAGACTTCTACCATCAGGAGTAGATAACCTCATAGGGCAGCACAACAGCTTCGTCCAGTGACATAACTACCGGGTAGTAGTCGTAATGAAAATGATTATTAGCAGGGGATCAGTACACACACTCGAGGATCGGTACGCAAGATGCTATGAGTCATAGGTACAATTCCAAGGTTAGGATCACCAATATGAAGAGCATCCAACAAATACTGCTGAAAACACAATCACCACTAGTCTGTAAAATAAGGAAAAAAAATATTAAAGTAATGAGGATACTCCTCACATATCCAAGGGCGCCGCCCTCCGAAGTGAGAGGAGATCCCCCAACATCAGCACCACACGCCCATCCTTCTACCTTCTTCTGATAGTAAGTGAAAGGAAGAAGGAGAAGAGAAATTACCATAACAACAAAACACGGACAAACCTTTGAAGTTCCCTTGGTAATTCCCAAGCGTAAGCATAATTTCAGGATGAATACATGTTCCATTACAGGATCAATATCACTTACATTAAATACATGTCTCATCCTCACGATAAATACATATCTCGTCCTCATGCAGGTCTGAGCCAGTGTTAAAGGGCGAAAGAATGTAAATATGATGGCATACCTTAGCTGCTGGCTCTTAAAACAAGTACAGGGGCAGTTACAAAGGCTATCACAAAAAGTGGGTTTGCATAATTATTTAAATACAAAAAATAAACCAAAAGGATCCCACCAGGAAAAAAGATTAACGACAAGTCAGCCGGAGCTCACAAACACACGTCTTCCTCGGAAGACGACCGAAAGTAAAGTGGAGTGTTTACATCCGGGCAGGCTAGCCTGCCCCACGGTAGTTACTGCCTAACCACCTAGTTCAAGTTTCAACGGCCGTAATTCCAGCTACGCCGAAAGTATATTCCTATTGTTAAAGGACCGAAAGGTTTGTATTACGTATCAGAACAAATACAAATTGTCTTAGAAAATTTGTCATTTGTTCATACGCGAACAAACCTTTGGTCTTAACAATAGGATAGACTCATACTTGGAGGGAGGTATAAGACATCCTAGACTGGCTGGGGGCCTACCCACCAGTCCAACCCTCAAAAGAAATAGTTCTTGGAGAGGGACTGAAGCCCGTTGAGAAGCTAGATAAACTGATATTTAACTACTCAGAACCTGAATGACATACAATGAAATATGGGATAACCATTGTATAGGGAACCAAAGAGAAACTTTGACTGTCCAATAACAAACCATGACACTAGGGTTTGTATTACTCCCGACTCCTCCTTGCCCAGGAGTGGAGCCTATGCTACCAAATAGTGGGTAAGATATTGTATATTGCACAACCACACTACCAGTATGACTACCTTACCTGTATCAGACCAGTCCAGCAAATGACGTGTCAATTCCTTAAACCGCCCGAAGGAAGAAGGAAAGGTACAAGAGAAAGAAGAAGACCAGCCAACTCACTCATTCTCTCATCCACAAAATCATCTTGGGTAAGATACAAAGGTGCCCTGTTAAAGGCAACTATGAGCTACACAACTTGTTGGGCAGCCACCACAGGACCCAGGGAAAATGTGTCCAAAGATCTGTGGGCAACATCCTTAAGATAGAAGGAGGTGAACGTGGACTGGCGTAACCAAGTACCAGCGCTCAACACTCTATGTACAGCCAAGTTCTTTTTGAAAGCCAGAGAGGGACCCATACCTCTAACGTCATGTGCTCTAGCCTACACAGACGTGGTGGTGGAAACATCAAGAGTGAAGTATGCCTGTTTGATGGCTTCCCGTATCCAAAAAGAGATAGTATTCTTAGACATCTCTTACTTTGTACGGCCTGTGCTAACAAAAAGTCTGCGGCAGCCTGGTCTAAGGTGCCGAGTCCTTTTAAGATAGCAACGCAGGGCCCGGACAGGGCACAACAAAAGCTCTTGAGCATCAACACCCACAAAGTCAGTCAGTGATGGAATGGAAAACAAAGTGAACCTGTCATCATGCACTGAGGGATTTTGGGTCTTGGCCACAAATTCCGGGACAAATTCGAAGGACACCGACTTCCAACCCCTGGTGTGCTTCACCTCATCACTCAGATCGTGGAGCTCTCCTACCCTCTTGGAAGATCCCAAAGCCAAAAGGAAAACTGTCTTGAGCGTCAGGTTCCTGTCAGATGAGTGACGAAAGGGCTCATAGGGACTCTCAGTTAAGCTCTTAAGCACCAAGGAAACATCCCACGTTGGAGGCTTGAGCTCTCTAGGAGAACTCGACTGCTCAAACCCCTTAACTAGCAGGGAAAGTTCCCAGGAAGAGGAGATGTTGATACCCATAAGGTGTAACACCAAACTCAAGTGCCGCCCTGTAGCCCTGTAGCCTCTAATAGCAGAAACGGACAAACGTTTCTTGTCTCTGAGGAAGGCTAAAAAGTCTGCTATTCACTGAATAGAGGTTGCGAGAGGAGAAAAACCCCGTTAACGACACCAATCACAGTAGATCACCCTTTTGCCTTGGTAAACTGCGGATATTGACTTCCTAAGACTGCTGGACATGTGCCCAGCTGTTCTCTGAGAAAAGCCTCTCGCTCGGAGGAGATACTTGATAGCCTCCAACTGTGAAGAAACAGGGAATCTACTGACTGGTGGAACCTTTCCGCATGGGGCTGACACAGGAAGATGCCGCCAAGGGGAAATCTCCCTCGGAATCTCCAACAACAACGACAGCAGATCTGGAAACCATTCCACCTGAGGCCACAGAGGGGCTACCAAAGTCATCCTGAGACCCTGTGAACTTATCAGCCTGTTCAGAACCTGATGGATCAAACAAAACAGAGGGAAGGCATACACCTCCAGGTTGTCCCAGGGATGTTGGAATGCGTCTTCTGCCAATGCTAAAGGATCTGGAACCACTGAACAGAACACCTCCAGCTTCCTTTTGTACCGTGTCGCGAAAAGGTCCAGCGTGGGTCCCCCCCAAATCTGGAAAAGCTTATCTGCCACCACTTGATGAAGGGACCACTCTGTGCCTAGGATCTGATCCCAGCGACTGAGTTTGTCTGCGACCACGTTCCGTTTCCCTGGGATATACCTGGTTGAGATCTCTACCGAATTGCTGATTGCCCACTGGTGAAGCTCGATGGTCAAGGCATGAAGCTGCTGAGAAACTAGGCCTCCCTGTTTGTTCATGTAGCCTACCACCATGCTGTTGTCCGACATGAGAACGACAGAGTGACCCTCTACTATCCCCCGAAACTCCTTCAGACCCAGAAAAGCCGCCTTCAACTCCAAGACGTTGATATGCTGCTGCTTGTCCTCCAAACTCCAAATGCCTGAAGCGATGAGGCTGCCTAAGTGTGTGCCCCAACCTACGAGGGAGGCGTCCGAAAACAGAAGGAAGTCCGGTGGAAGAGAACGCAGAGGGACACCCTTCAATAGATTCTGGTCGGCCAACCACCAACGAAGGTCTCCTCTCACTTCCATTGACAGAGGAACCATAAACAGGGAAGAGTCCCCTGCCAGAGACCAGAATTCTCCCAGTCTCCATTGCAGAGACTGAAGATGAAGACGCCCATGAGAGACCAGCTTCTCCAGGGAAAATAGCACTCCCAGAAGAACCTGCCACTGATGAGCTGACTGATGTGACTTTGACAGGAAGTTGTGCGCTACTCTCCAATCTCTGATCCGACGGGAAAACTTTTGCCACTGTCGTATCGATGACCATGCCCAGGTAGAGAATCCTTTGAGTGGGTACGAGGCTCGACTTTTCCAGGTTGACTAATATGACCAGGTCCAGACAGAACCAAAGTAGACGATCCCTGTCCTGCAGCAGCTTCTCCCTGGAAACTGCCAAGACTAACCAATCATCGAGGTACCTCAGCAAACGGATCCCCTGAGCATGGGCCCAACTTGACACGAGAGAGAAGACCCTTGTGAACACTTGAGGGGCTGTCGTCAGCCCGTAGCACAAGACTTTGAACTCGAAGATCTTGTCCACAAGAGATAAGCGAAGGAACTTCCTGGATGTGGGATGAACAGGGATTTGGAAGTATGCGTCCCTTAAGTCTATTGAAAGCATGAAATCACCTTCCCTCACGGCTGCCAACACCGAGTGCGGGGTCTCCATCTTGAACCGTGTCTTCCTGATGAAGCGATTCAAGGTGGATAAGTCGATCACAGGCCTCCATCCTCCCGACGCCTTGGGCACCAAGAAGATGTGACTGAAAAACCCAGGGGACGGAAGCACTACTTCCTCTATTGCATCCTTGTCCAGCATTTTCTGCACTTCCTCCCGAAGAGCCAACAACTTCAGAGAATCTGGAGGATACGTCTTCCTGAGCTGCAGCTTGTCCGGCAGAGGAGGAGAAAGTCGAATGGTAGCAGGTATCCCACCCGAAGGACATCGACCACCGACTTCTCCGCCCCATAACTCTGCCACTTGGCCCAATGGCCAGCCAGGCACAGGAGAGGGAGAGGTGCCTAACCTACCGACGGCCCCCTTGACCTCTACCCCTTGGGCCCCTTCTTGGCTTAAAGGAACAAGAGCGAAAGGGGCGTTGATCTTGAGACTTAGGCTGCGTTGAATGGGAAGGCCCTTCCAAACTCGAGGTCCTCGATGGCCTACCAGGCGACGACCTCCTCGACTGCTGCTGGACCGGGGGAGGAGGAGGAGACGGATGTCTCCGGGGACGAGACTCCGACTTAGACATGGCCTGGTGCACCAGTCTGTCCTTGGTGTCAGCCTGGCGCCGGTCTATCGCATTTTCGAATTCTGTCCGAGGAAACAAAAATTGGGACTCCAACAGATCTCCATTCCTCAATGCCAGCAAAGACTCTGTGTTGCACGATCTCTCCATCCTAGATAAAGCCACGTCCCTCCTAATCAGAAGAGGACTAGCCCATAAAAGTGAGCCAAATATGAAAACACCTTGCCCCCACTGGCAAGCGAGGCGGCACTCACCAACCCTTCAGGGGACCTGTCAGAAGCTATCTTGGTAATAACCACAGACCAGAAGTCCAGCCAAGAAACCGTCTGCAACATGAAGGTCGCCGTAGATTCCAAAGCTGAGGCTTTATGCGGAGACAAGGACGGAGCCACTGACCTCACCTGTTCCAAAGTCAAACATGGCTTCAGGCGAATGACGTCTAGGTTAAGGTGGCGTGACAACAAAAATGCAGAGCTCATAGCATAGTACTTCCTATGTTTCGTGAGAGGCGGGGGTAGTAGTTTGGTAAAGCCCCTAGAGCGAAGTGAACCGTCCCGGTCAGATACTGAGGCGTTAACCTTCTGCAAGACCGACTGAACGTGCCCCAACAACGGAAGCTGAAGAGATGATTTGGGGTCCTGAGTAGCTCCCAACAAGGCTTGCAAGCAAGGAGTGTAAGACGACCGAGCCTGAGTCCTACTTTCCAAATTGTTAAACCCACGAATGAGATCAACAACTTCTGAAAAGGAAGATAGAAACTCCTGCGTGTCTCCCTCCTCCTGCTCCGGCACTGGAGACCGACGACAAGAAGGGTGTGTAGGCTCTTCTAATGCGCCTTCTCCACCAGAATTAACAGAAGGGTTAGTAGCCAAACAGTCTGAAACCCCTACTAACCTGTCTGGGCTGGGTCTAAGCTTTGGCTTCTGAGACGGACCCACTGTAACACTAGGCACATCACTTACCTCAACAGATGACCCCACATGTCCATGAATGGTCACGGGCGTGGCGGCTGAACGTACGTGAGACAGGGGGGGAAACTCGAACACTCGAGATAGACAGAGAATCCCTTAGAGTCAAACTCTTGGAAACACCAGTGAGAGAGACAGGCAAACACTCCAGCTGCGCCAACTCCGTGCTCATACCTTCGACCTCTTGACAGGCGCCTTCAGATCTTTACGGCGACAAATAGGCCTTGGAGAAGAAGGAGCACTAACATCTTGTGCACAGGCAGGGGAGGTTGCAACACGCTCGCGATGTACAAGGACGGAGGGGGGTGGGGGGTTGCACGTTCGAGATACGAGGCAGAGGACGAAGCAACCCCTGCAGAACGCACACCACTAACACTGCCCGAAACCACAGCACTCGGGAACACGTCAGCGCTGTTCCTCCCTCAACGGCGAAGGAAGGGCAAAGACCTTAGCCTTCCAACGCTTGATACGCCGACGAGGCATAGAGGGGGAAGAGGGAGAGGAAGACAGCACTAGTTTCTTATGCAAACTCTTCTCGGAAGGCGGGGACGAAGCAACACGTTTCCTACCAGTCCTCCCAACCGATAAGGCAGCCAACTTCACATCATCAATGAGAGTGACTTCACAAGCGGTGGTGACGTCACGGCTTCCCCTTTGTGCAAGGGGGAAAGAGACGCCACTGGCAGAGGAATACACAAAGCTGGACCCCTTGACGTCATCAACAGGGCTGACACCGCAGCGTCATTCCAACTCGAAGCGGCAGCAGACACTGGCGGAGCAATACAAGATGGCTGACTGCGGCTAACCACGAAGACGAGGCCGGGAGGAGGGGGGATGGCCTGGCCAGACCGGGAAGGGGGGGTTGCTAGCCTCCACAAAATGCACTAGCAACCCCTCCAAGGATGGGGTACCCCCTAGCCCAAGCATCTTCCGAATCACCGCCATTTTGGATGCCTCAGACACTAGAAGAGGAGAGAATGATGAAAAAACCTCACCCTTCTCGGGAACCAAAAAAGCTCCCGAGGAAGAGGGGGCTACATTACAAATATTACCCTGGCAACCTCCCGATACTTCCAACGACGAATCAATGGTAGAAAAGGAAGGAGATGCAGGGACAACGCTACTATGGGGGTTGACTACTGCGGAAGACGAAACATCTGGAATAGGAGCAAAGCCCTCCTGGGAATAGGAGCAAAGCCCTCCCAAGTAGGAAGAGTCAAGACTCTCCGATGTTCCCTCTTGCCATAAAACTTCCTCCACTGTTCCTTAGGCCATGCCCAGCATTCCGTGCAAGGATTCGAAATAGTAAAAAAATTTGAACAACACCTATTGCATGTGATGTGAGGGTCAGTCTCTGCCGAAGCCAAAAAATGAGAACAAGGAAAACCAGGAACTCCAGGCACATATGCTGATGCGGAGAAGGAGCAAAAGAAGCCATAATACCAGGTAATAACACACACACACAAAGAAACGAAACAGGCAATGAACCGGGAAAAGGCCCAGAGAGGTAAATACAGCTCTCGCCCAGGCGGTCAAAGAAAAGACTGGCGTAGATGCTTGGTCCTTGACCACTCTTCAACCAATCAATGAATGTGTTGCCAGATATCACAAGATTCCTTGCTTTCATCTGCTTTTTAACCGGATCCAGCTAGGCACTAGAAATTATCCTATTGTTAAGACTGAAGGTTTATTCGCATGTGAACAAAAACATATTACGTATGACTGCAACAATTATACTACCTTATAATATAAAGTGTATGTATAAAATGTATGTAGTGTAAATACAATTTGAGTTCTTTAACAAATAAGATTTTTCTAACTCTTTTACAACAAATGATTTGCATTGAATTAGGATTATTCAAGAGTCATTCTAGATCTTTTCATAACCTGAAGAGACAATATCCCAATTTGCTTGGTGACTAAGTGGTTGTCATAAACAACTACAGAATAAATACATATATCAATCGAACACAAGCAACAAAGGCAACAGAATGCAATCAGGAGACTTACTCTAAGTAAAGATAAAATATTTCACCCTTACCTCCTGACAACGGTCCTGCCATCTACGCGCAAGAATTTCCACCATTGGAGGCTGGTATTTAGTAGCCCCTGAAGCTACTACACAATCAGGTAATAATACTGTATGAAGAGCAGTTAATGTAGACCAACCTTGCTTAATCACAGACTGTTGTTTTGAAAATTCATCTTCATGATTGCTGACTGAATTTTGGTTAGATTTGGAACTTTGTCTGAAAAATTATATAAACATCAGTATTTTCTCATAAAATAAAACTTCTAAGTTGTTACACAACCTTTCGAACAAACTTTTGAATTGTCTGCCCGTAAAAAAAAAAAAAAAAAAAAAATAAAAAAAAAAAAAAAAAAAAAAAAAAAAAAAATAAAAAAAAAAATTAATAATAATAATAATAATAAATAATAATAATAATAATAATAATAATAATAATAATGTGGCGCCGTGGAGGAGTGGGTTAGGTCGTCAATAGACTTAAGTCAAGTTAAGCAACATTGGGGCTGGTCAGTCGTTGGATGGGTGACCGCTCTCCTCGGCGTTGATTCCTTGGGAAAGGATCTTTACCATAATTTCCTCAGTCTACTCAGCTGTAAATGAGTACCTATCCCTGATGGGGTAGGGTCCAGCTATGGGTTAAATAGCAAAACTCAGCAATGATGGAAAGAAATGATGGAATAAACGACAACGACGTAAATGGAACCTCTGGCAACAGAGAGCTTCGTCCGGCAACCAGGTATTCAACCCAATTGTAGGGGAAGACGGTCAGGTACTTGGAGGTCGTCATCCAGCAACTGATCACCACAACGACAGTAATGAACAGCCTGAGATTGGAGCTACAGAGGCAAAAAGGAAGAAATGGACAAGAGAATAAAATAAGGAAATATGGAGATGCTACATCAGAAGCAAACCCGACGGAGAGAGGATATAGAAGAAGATTGGTCAACATCTGGAATGAGAGGAATAACATCCCCCAAACAGAGCAGAGGCTGGCAGACCAAGTAAGGAACATAAAGAAAAAGAACTGGCTCTCCCCAACAGAAAGAGAAGAACTGGAAAGGGAAATGTCACACGACAACGAATTACACGAAGACGAACTGAGAGACGATGCCACAGAAGACGACAGGGAGGATGAGGTATCAAACAACGACACACAGAAGAAACACCGACGAAGTAACAGAGAGGACGGAATGGGTGAAAAGATTAGACAATGGATGGAGCCAGATACAGAGAGAACAAAGATCCCCTCCATGAAAGCCTACAACACCAAGAAATTAAGGGAGAAAACAAGTGAGGTCAATGAAATAATGGGCCTAATACACACCACCAGTATCACAGAAACAAATAACTTGACATATGCAGGAGCAAGATTAGTAGCAGAACTGATGGGGATTCGAACACCAACACCACCGTCACAACCAACCCAACAGAAACCAAAACAGCAACCTCCTTGGAAAAGGCGCCTGGTGGAAAAGCAATCATGGTGATGAGATCTGACTTGAGTAAACTGAAAGAGATGGCAGAAAAAAGACTAAGAAGCAAGAAAAACAAGGGAGGAACTCAACGAGAAATACAAAGTACAAGAGAGGGACTAAACAACACAATAGAAGTGTAAAACAGAGGCTTAAGGCCAAAGCACACAAGATCCAACGGTACATGAACAGGAATAAGGGATACCAACAGAACAAACTATTCGGAACCAACCAGAAAAGACTATACAGCCAACTAAGAGGGAAGACAACACCCAGAAATTCCTGAAGCCGAATCAAGTAAGAGACTCTGGGTGGAAAACATATGGAGCAATCCGGTTACTCACACAACAAACATGCAACATGGCTCCAGGAAGTCAAGGAAGAAGAAACAGGGAGAATAAAACAAAGATTCACAGACATCACGACAGACACAGTCAGACACCAACTAAAGAAAATGCCAAACTGGAAAGCCCCAGGTCCCGATGAAGTCCATGGATACTGGCTCAAAAACTTCAAGGCCCTACACCCACGAATAGCAGAACAACTCCAGCATTGTATCTCAAATCACCAAGCACCCAATGGATGACCACAGGAAGAACATCCTTAGTACAAAAAGACAAGAGTAAGGGAAATATAGCCAGTAACTCAGGCCTATCACCTGCCTACCAATAATGTGGAAGTTACTAACAGGTATCTCAGTGAAAGGCTATACAACTACCTAGAGGAGACAAAACACCATCCCCCACCAACAGAAAGGCTGCAGAAGGAAGTGTAGGGGCACAAAAGACCAGCTCCTGATAGACAAAATGGTAATGAAGAACAGTAGGAGAAGGAAAAACCAACCTAAGCATGGCATGGATATACTATAAGAAAGCCTTCGACATGATACCACACACATGGCTAATAGAATGCCTGAAAATATATGGGGCAGAGGAAAATACCATCAGCTTCCTCAAAAATACAATGCGCAACTGGAATACAAATACTTACAAGCTCTGGAAAAAGACTAGCAGAGGTTTTAATATCAGGAGAGGGATCTTCCAGGGCGACTCACTGTCCCCAATACTCGTTCGTAGTAGCCAATGATTCCCATGACAAAAGTACTGCAGAAGATGGATGCCGGGTACCAACTCAAGAAAAGAGGCAACAAAATCAACCATCTGATGTCATGGACGACATCAAGCTGTATGGTAAGAGCATCAAGGAAATAGATACCCTCCATCCAGACTGTAAGGATTGTATCTGGGAGACATCAGGATGGAGTTTGGAATAGAAAAATGCGCCTTAGTCAACATACAAAAAGGCAAAGTAACGAGAACTGAAGGGATAAAGCTACCAGATGGGAGCAACATCAAACACATAGATGAGACAGGATACAAATACCTGGGAATAATGGAAGGAGGAGATATAAAACACCAAGAGATGAAGGACACGATCAGGAAAGAATATATGCAGAGACTCAAGGCGATACTCAAGTCAAAACTCAACGCCGGAAATATGATAAAAGCCATAAACACATGGGCAGTGCCAGTAATCAGATACAGCGCAGGAATAGTGGAATGGACGAAGGCAGAACTCCGCAGCATAGATCAGAAAACCAGGAAACAAATGACAATACACAAAGCACTACACCCAAGAGCAAATACGGACAGAGGGGACTATACATAACACGAAAGGAAGGAGGGAGAGGACTACTAAGTTATAGAGGCCTGCGTCAACATCGAAAAAACGAGAGCACTGGGGCAATATCTGAAAACCAGTGAAGACGAGTGGCTAAAGAGTGCATGGGAAGAAGGACTAATAAAACGTAGACGAAGACCCAGAAATATACAGAGACAGGAGAAAGACAGAAAGAACAGAGGACTGGCACAACAAACCAATGCACGGACAATACATGAGACAGACTAAAGAACTAGCCAGCGATGACAATTGGCAATGGCTACAGAGGGGAGAGCTAAAGAAGGAAACTGAATGGAATGATAACAAGCGGCACAAGATCAGGCCCTAAGAACCAGTATATGTTCAAAGTATGATAGACGGAAATAACATCTCTCCCATATGTAGGAAGTGCAATACGAAAAATGAAACCATAAACCACATAGCAAGTGAATGCCCGGCACTTGCACAGAACCAGTACAAAAAGAGGCATGATTCAGTGGCAAAAGCCCTCCACTGGAGCCTGTGCAAGAAACATCAGCTACCTTGCAGTAATAAGTGGTACGAGCACCAACCTGAAGGAGTGATAGAAAACGATCAGGCAAAAATCATCTGGGACTATGGTATCAGAACAGATAGGGTGATACGTGCAAATAGACCAGATGTGACGCTGATTGACAAAATCAAGAAGAAAGTATCACTCATTGATGTCGCAATACCATGGGACACCAGAGTTGAAGAGAAAGAGAGGGGAAAAATGGATAAGTATCAAGATCTGAAAATAGAAATAAGAAGGATATGGGATATGCCAGTGGAAATTGTACCCATAATCATAGGAACGCTAGGCACGATCCCAAGATCCCTGAAAAGGAATCTAGAAAAACTAGAGGCTGAAGTAGCTCCAGGACTCATGCAGAAGAGTGTGATCCTAGAAATGGCACACATAGTAAAAAAAAAAGTGATGGACTCCTAAGGAGGCAGGATGCAACCCAGAACCCCACACTATAAATACCACCCAGTCGAACTGGAGGACTGTGATAGAGCAAAAAAAAAAAAAAAAAAAAAAAAAAAAAAAAAAATAATAATAATAATAATAATAATAATAATAATAATAAATAATAATAATAATCATAATAATATGCTATGTGAATACATGAAACATACACCAAAATTCAGTATATGGTATATATGTACTGTAACCATTTTCAGTAGTCAGTCACTCCTAACCTATTCATCCCCACCTTAACACTTACATATGAATTTTACGCCTCCTCTCCTCTTCTGGAATAAGTGTTGCAGCATTCATATCTTGTAATGTATTTGCCACAGAAACTAAAGCCAGTAAATGATGAGTAGTAAGTGCTGGAGATACTTCCCAATGGCCTCTGCCAGTAAATACCTGAAAAAGTTTCATTTTGTTGTATCAGCAATTTCTTAGTAAACAGATTGCACCATGGAAATACATAACATTATCATGAAAAGTAAAGACAAGAAAACTACTCACAAACAATGAAAACAAAAATTAAAATTTGTAAAAACAAACCTTTATTAAAGCTAAACATTTGACACTGAAATTTCTTATACAGTACCAACTCTGAAGACACTACGTACCTGTGTTCTGTGTTCAAGTGTAACCATTTCTGGAGGTAATTCAGCGGCAAGATCTGGAGGAAGATTAATAGCAGGCATATCATCCTCTCTCACTGGATGCCATGTAGGCATCAGTAAAGACATGTAACCTGAAAAATAACCTTTCATAAATCACGAGTTTTCAAGAACCAAACACACATATAATACAGTACATAGAAAATCTAAGTAGACTAATTGATTCAATAGCTAACAGAACAGTTCAGTACCTTTACACTAAAAATTAAACTTTATGTGTTTGTATTCAAGGAGAGTTAACTATAGCCATGAAGCTAAATATACAGGAAGATCAATTATTTACTCTAGTTTGCCATTTCTGAGAAGTCACATAATTTGATTTTGTGCATAATTTCTTAGCAGCTAGCACAAGAACACAAGTTCTGAGTGATTAATCCTTTATTGAAGTACGAATTAATTCCTAAAAGCTCATAAGTTTGCAATCTCTCTAAGACAATTTTGCACTGAGCATCTTTTGACTTATTCTGAACATTCAATTAATGAATTCCCGTGATGGTCAAAATAATTACTATAATGTGTTGATAATCAACTGAGTTTGAGGATCTTTTGTACATTGTAATTGTCTTAATACATTTCTGAATTAATTATTCATATTTTGCCAGAAGTCAAACTATGTTTGGTTTAGAACACAAACACACAAAATAGTAAAAATTGGCTTTAAACAATGACTATATGTCAAAAAGATGAGTGGAACAACTTCCAAAATGAAAATTTCTGAAAAGTAAAACTCTGAAAGAAATTTACACCATTGCTATGTTACACATAAAAGCACTGAATAAAACAACGTAAGTTGAAACACACGTACCAGATTTTGATATGAGACCATATGATACAGGTACTCTTGGTCTCAAAAGGCCAAGAGTATGCTCACAAGTTTGATCTAATGAAGGATCTAAACCCCAGGAGTGTAATAAGGACATTAACATTTGTCCTATTTGTAAAGTTTGTGCCGTGACATCAAAATGACGTGGAATCTGAACACGTCCACTGCCAGTTCCATCTGAAAAAAGGATATAAATTAGCATAATCCTTAAACTATATACAAATATTCTACTCAGGCTATGGAACAACTAGGATATACATAACCACCAAGTAATCTCTCTCTTTTACACACTGCATACACACTTAATGGGTGTCAGGAAATAAAATACGTAGTACATTAGCCTTCTGGCCAACCACTGTTGTGTGAAATACCAAAAAATTGCCAGGTGTATGGAGGTGAAGACCCATACCCTCCTTCAACTGCATTTGTTCAAGAAAAAAAAGTGGAAGAATAAAATAGTGGTGACATATGGATGACTACACTGTATGTGTAATTAGTAACGAATAAAGACAAGTAAATATGTGCCAAAGTTTCTTCAACGCTATAGAGCTTTATGTACAGCGTATTATACTGTATGAAACTCTCAATGTGCTGCAGTATGAAACTTTTAGTTCCGACTGGACAGCACTCACTTGCTCCCTGGATACGGTTGAGTGATGGTACGTCAGCAACAACTCCAAAACTGGACTCGGTGGTCCCAGAAGCAAAATTATGGCAAACTTTATCCTTAAAAAAAAAAAAAAAACTACTGAGGCTAGAGGGCTGCAATTTGGTATGCTTGATGATTGGAGGGTGGATGACCAATACACCAATTTGCAGTAGTTTTTAAGATCTGAGGGCAGACAGAAAAAGTGCAGATGGACAAACAAAGCCATCTTGATAGTTTTCTTTTACAAAAAATTATAATAGGTTCTGAAGACACCCTTTAATCTTGAAAAACACCTAAGTTTCAAGCTACTCTGGTGAAAAAATATATAATAACTGACTTGCTTAAAAGAGAGTTAGATTTGGGGCACTTTTAAGACAAAAATGAAACATGAAGGTTTGCAAGACTATATATATATACAGGTAATCCCCGGGTTACGACGGGGGTTCCGTTCTTGTGATGCGTTGTAAGCCGAAAATCGTTGTAAGCCGGAACATCGTCAAAAATCTTAAGAAAACCTTACTTTTAATGCTTTGGGTGCATTCAAAACTATGTAAACTGCATTCTTATTGCATTTTTCATCAAAAAATGCATTCAAATATTGATTATTTTACATTTTTGGTGTCATATTTCTTGTGCCAGATCAGCGTTGTAGGCGTCGTAACCCTGGAACACGCGTTGTAACCCTGGAAATAATTTAAGATGAATATAATTGAAAAGCGGCTTAACCTCGGAACGCCGTAAGCCAAATCCATCGTAACCCAGGTATTGCTTGTGTGTGTGTGTGTGTGTGTGTGTGTGTGTGTATATATATATATACGTAATATATATATATATATATATATATATATATATATATATATATCTATATATATATATACACATATATATACATATACACACACATTATATATACATATATATATATACATATATCACAACTATATATATATATATTATATATAATATATATATATATATATATATATATATATATATATATATATATATATATATATGTGTTGGGTTATATATGTATATATATAGTATATATATATATGTTATATAGTATATATATATATATATGATAATATATAGATTATATATATATATATATATAATATACATATATATATACACATTATATATGATATACAGATATATATATGATATATCTATATATATATATATATCTATATAATATATATTATATATATATATATATATATATATATATATATATATATATATATATATATAGTTATATAATATAAATATAAAATATATATATATAATAGATATATATATATATATATATGTATATATATCATACATATGCATATATAAATATATATATATATATATATATATATATATATAAATATCGAGCTACAATGTCCTTTAATATCTAATTCGCTCTACCTCGGAATTAATATATTTTCATATATGCTTAACCGAAGGGGAATTTTTTCTCGATAATAGATTTGCCTGGACCAGGGCGCGAACCTATGGATCCTTTCAAACCCAGGAACGTCAGTGAAGCGTTACCTACTACACCACCGCGAGAGGCTAAAAGTTCATGTCGCCTCTCACCCTCATATACCTTTCGCGCGCAGGTAATTAGTGGTTTGGAGACAACATCAACCCACCTCGACTCCGGTAGTGTGTAGTGCTTTTGACAGCACGTAGCCAATCTATAAGTCATATCACATTTCCGTGATTCATATACAAATATCGAGCTACAATGTCCTTTAATATCTAATTCGCTCTACCTCGAATTAATATATTTTCATATATGCTTAACCGAAGGGGAATTTTTTCTCGATAATAGATTTGCCTGGACCAGGGCGCGAACCTATGGATCCTTTCAAACCCAGGAACGTCAGTGAAGCGTTACCTACTACACCACCGCGAGAGGCTAAAAGTTCATGTCGCCTCTCACCCTCATATACCTTTCGCGCGCAGGTAATTAGTGGTTTGGAGACAACATCAACCCACCTCGACTCCGGTAGTGTTTGTAGTGCTTTTGACAGCACGTAGCCAATCTATAAGTCATATCACATTTCCGTGATTCATATACAAATATCGAGCTACAATGTCCTTTAATATCTAATTCGCTCTACCTCGGAATTAATATATTTTCATATATGCTTAACCGAAGGGGAATTTTTTCTCGATAATAGATTTGCCTGGACCAGGGCGCGAACCTATGGATCCTTTCAAACCCAGGAACGTCAGTGAAGCGTTACCATACTACACCACCGCGAGAGGCTAAAAGTTCATGTCGCCTCTCACTCTATATACCTTTCGCGCGCAGGTAATTAGTGGTTTGGAGACAACATCAACCCACCTCGACTCCGGTAGTGTTTTATGTGCTTTTGACAGCACGTAGCCAATCTATAAGTCATATCACATTTCCGTGATTCATATACAAATATCGAGCTACAATGTCCTTTAATATCTAATTCGCTCTACCTCGGAATTAATATATTTTCATATATGCTTAACCGAAGGGAATTTTTTCTCGATAATAGATTTGCCTGGACCAGGGCGCGAACCTATGGATCCTTTCAAACCCAGGAACGTCAGTGAAGCGTTACCTACTACACCACCGCGAGAGGCTAAAAGTTCATGTCGCCTCTCACCCTCATATACCTTTCGCGCGCAGGTAATTAGTGGTTTGGAGACAACATCAACCCACCTCGACTCCGGTAGTGTTTGTAGTGCTTTTGACAGCACGTAGCCAATCTATAAGTCATATCACATTTCCGTGATTTCATATACAAATATCGAGCTACAATGTCCTTTAATATCTAATTCGCTCTACCTCGGAATTAATTATTTTTCATATATGCTTAACCGAAGGGGAATTTTTTCTCGATAATAGATTTGCCTGGACCAGGGCGCGAACCTATGGATCCTTTCAAACCCAGGAACGTCAGTGAAGCGTTACCTACTACACCACCGCGAGAGGCTAAAAGTTCATGTCGCCTCTCACCCTCATATACCTTTCGCGCGCAGGTAATTAGTGGTTTGGAGGGTGAGAGGCGACATGAACTTTTAGCCTCTCGCGGTGGTGTAGTAGGTAACGCTTCACTGACGTTCCTGGGTTTGAAAGGATCCATAGGTTCGCGCCCTGGTCCAGGCAAATCTATTATCGAGAAAAAATTCCCCTTCGGTTAAGCATATATGAAAATATATTAATTCCGAGGTAGAGCAAATTAGATATTAAAAGGACATTGTAGCTCGATATTTGTATATGAATCACGGAAATGTGATATGACTTATAGATTGGCTACGTGCTGTCAAAAGCACTACAAACACTACCGGAGTCGAGGTGGGTTGATGTTGTCTCCAAACCACTAATTACCTGCGCGCGAAAGGTATATGAGGGTGAGAGGCGACATGAACTTTTAGCCTCTCGCGGTGGTGTAGTAGGTAACGCTTCACTGACGTTCCTGGGTTTGAAAGGATCCATAGGTTCGCGCCCTGGTCCCAGGCAAATCTATATCGAGAAAAAATTCCCCTTCGGTTAAGCATATATGAAAATATATTAATTCGAGGTAGAGCGAATTAGATATTAAAGGACATTGGTAGCTCGATATTTGTATATGAATCACGGAAATGTGATATGACTTATAGATTGGCTACGTGCTGTCAAAAGCACTACAAACACTACCGAGTCGAGGTGGGTTGATGTTTCTCCAAACCACTAATTACCTGCGCGCGAAAGGTATATGAGGGGGAGAGGCGACATGAACTTTTAGCCTCTCGCGGTGGTGTAGTAGGTAACGCTTCACTGACGTTCCTGGGTTTGAAAGGATCCATAGGTTCGCGCCCTGGTCCAGGCAAATCTATTATCGAGAAAAATTCCCCTTCGGTTTAAGCATATATGAAAATATATTAATTCCGAGTAGAGCGAATTAGATATTAAAGGACATTGTAGCTCGATCATTTGTATATGAATCACGGAAATGTGATATGACTTATAGATTGGCTACGTGCTGTCAAAAGCACTACAAACACTACCGAGTCGAGGTGGGTTGATGTTGTCTCCAACCAAACCTACTAATTACCTGCGCGCGAAAGGTATATTTGGGGGGGTGTGGATGAGGCGACATGAACTTTTAGCCTCTCGCGGTGGTGTAAGTAGGTAACGCTTCACTGGACGTTCCTGGGTTTGAAAGGATCCATAGGTTCGCGCCCTGTGGGCCAGGCAAATCTATTATCGAGAAAAAATTCCCCTCGGTTAAGCATACATGAAATATATTAATTCCGAGGTAGAGCGAATTAGATATTAAAGGACATTGGTAGCTCGATATTTGTATATGAATCACGGCAAATGTGATATGACTTATAGATTGGCTACGTGCTGTCAAAAAAGCCACTACAAACACTACCGGAGTCGAGGTGGGTTGATGTTGTCTCCAAACCACTATTACCTGCGCGCGAAAAGGATATGAGGGTGAGAGCGACATGAACTTTTAGCCTCTCGCGTGGTGTAGTAGGTAACGCTTCACTGACGTTCCTGGTTTGAAAGGATCCATAGGTTCGCGCCCTGGTCCAGGCAAATCTATTATCGAGAAAAAATTCCCCTTCGGTTAAGCATATATAAATATGATTAATTCCGAGGTAGAGCGAATAGATATTAAAGGACATTGTAGCTCGATATTTGTATATGAATCACGGAAAATGTGATATGACTTATAGATTGGCTACGTGCTGTCAAAAGCACTACAAACACTACCTGAGTCGAGGTGGGTTGATGTTGTCTCCAAAAAACCACTAATTACCTGCGCGCGGAAAGGTATATGAGGGGTGAGAGGCGACATGAACTTTTAGCCTCTCGCGGTGGTGTGTAGTAGGTAACGCTTCACTGACGTTCCTGGGTGGGTGAAAGGATCCATAGGTTTTTCGCGCCCTGGTCCAGGCAAATCTATTATCGAGAAAATTCCCTTCGGTTAAGCATATATGAAAATAATATTAATTCCGAGGTAGAGCGAATTAGATATTAAAGGACATTGTAGCTCGATATTTGTATATGAATCACGGAAATGTGATTATGACTTATAGATTGGCTACGTGCTGTCAAAAGCACTACAAAACACTACCGAGTCGAGGTGGGTTGATGTTGTCTCCAAAAACCACTAATTACCCTGCGGCGCAGTAAAGGTATGATGAGGTGAGAGGCGACATGAACTTTTGGGAGCTCTCGCGGTGGTGTAGTAGGTAACGCTTCACTGACGTTCCGTGGGTTTGAAAAGGGATCCATAGGTTCGCGCCACTGGTCCAGGCAAATCTATTATCGAGAAAAAATTCCCCTTGGCGTTAAGCATATATGAAAATATATTATTCCGAGGTAGAGCGAATTTAGATATTAAAGGACATTGTAGCTCGATATTTGTATAGAATCACGAAATGTGATATGACTATAGATTGGCTACGTTGCTGTCAAAACCAGCACTACCAAAGGCACTACCGGAGTCGAGGTGGGTTGATGTTGTCTCCAACCACTAATTACCATGCGGCGCGAAGGTATATGAGGGTGAGAGGCGACATGAACTTTTAGCCTCTCGCGGTGGTGTAAGTAGGTAACGCTTCACTGACGTTCCTGGGTTTTGAAAGGATGCCATAGGTTGCGCAAGCCCTGGTCCAGGCAAATCTCATTATCGAGAAAAAATTCCCCTTGCTTCGGTAAGCATATATGAAAATATATAATTCCGAGGTAGAGCGAATTAGATATTAAAGAGGACATTGTAGCTCGATATTTGTATATGAATCACGGAAATGTGATATGACTTATATATATATATATATATATATATATATATATATATATATATATATATATATATATATATATATATGAGGGCCACATAGTTGTAAACGCCACCCCCACCAATATTGAGTTAGGCGTACCAGTAGATTTGGCAACGTTTCCTTCTGTCATTTTTTTTTTTGTTGCATTTCTCCCATACTATTCAGGAGTTTCAAAAAGGTCGAAATCCCTACTTGGAGCAGCAGGAATTATCGATTTTGTCTACATGAATGAACGTTGTGTCGCGCGGAGGTTACAGCCTCATAAGGGCTCAGTTAGAACCACAAGGACGTACGTGCGCAGCTCAGGAGTGAGCCAATGAGAGCGCGTGTCACTAAGCGGGTAGTCAGTTCTAAACAAATTAGCATTTTTCCCCATAAGGCGGCCGTAAGTGTCGGCCAATCACCGCACAATTTACATTCCCCACCTCCCCTTATTTTCAAGTTCTTTAGCGGATGTACAATATTTTCATGGCGAGTACAGATTAAAATATTTGCTTTTCTTAGAGAAGTAGTAGTGAGTGTAGTAGTATTATTTTTCTATAATTTTTTTGTTTGATTATTATTATGATATTGGTGATGATTATTTTAATGGCTAAACATTATGATGATGGAACGTTATCATGGTAAACATCATCAATACTAATATTACCGTATTATCATTATTATTTGCTATTATCATTAATAATATTATTATCAATACTCCTATTATTATTATTATTATTATTATTATTACTATCAGTATAACATCCATGATCGTTATACCACGAAAGTATTTTCATGGTGAGTACACATTTTATTATAATTATTATTATTATCAATATTATTAACCAATATTACTGTATTACCATTATTATTGATATTATTATTATATATTTTTTTTAAATTATCATCATCATCATCATCATCATCATCATCATCATCATTATTATTATTATTATTATTATTATTATTATTATTATCACATCTATTGCTGTTATAACATGAATATAATAACACTTTATTATCCTTTTACACATTTAATTATGGTTTAAGTGCTGGTTATGAATAAAATATACACAAATGTGGGGGGTTAGGCGTACATTTTGAATGCTAGCGCACAAGCGCACCCCACAATATTTTTAAAATTTTCACAAAAAATTGATAAAGGGTAGGGCTTTCATATGAAACTTAGTTTAAATCAATATCTTTCTTAGAAGCAGAGTAATGAATGCTAGACTTTGAGGGCAATTTACTCATTTTTAACAAAGTGGCGTTTACCACCTTGTGGTTCTGAGGCCCTCATATGTATATGTATATATATATATATATATATATAATATATATATATATATATATATATATATATATATATATATATATATATATATTATACATATACATATAATCTGCATAGATGAATTCTAAGATGCATTTGGTGAGTTAAGGAGGAAGGTTTGGAGCCAAATGTGGAATGAAAAGCCATGTTATGTAGATGGGGAAATGAATTTGGAAAAACCTTATCGTAATGAAAAGACACTTCGCATATTGCAAAATATACCTCAAGACCGACGGAAATCCGGACATATGTATTTATACCCTATAATAATAATAATAATAATAATAATAATAATAATAATAATAATAATAATAATAATAATAATAATAATAATAATAATGCACCTGGCCAGAGAACCTCCTACATATAAACCCTAATTCACAGCTACAGAATATCACGATACAGTTACATCGTGACGACTCTGACAAGTTATTGTCTGGGCAACATTCGTCATTAACATAACATCATTTTCCAACGTCTTAACTATCCTAAATATATTCACTTGTCAAACATTCATTCTTTACTTATCAAACAACTCTTTTTAACTATAAATGTGCTTCCTATGTCAAACCGAAACTAACAGTCAGCCCAAGTCAATTAATCTTTTCGCTATTAAAATGCAAACCCACGCAATGGTAAAACATTCCATCAAGGAAGAGAGAGAGAGAGAGAGAGAGAGAGAGAGAGAGAGAGAGAGAGAGAGAGAGAGAGAGAATATGAGGAAGATAGGAATACGCGCCAAGGTGAAGGTTGGGTGTGTCTCATCCTGGTTATCCATCATTACGTAATACTTTTCGAAACGTTATGAAAGCTTAGAAACCTTCAGTCGAAATAAACAGTCTATGAATAAGTCTGACAACAGTAAAAACTTTTATTGATTCTTTACATAAACAACTGCAATATTGCAGATATAAATTTTTGTGTCTTCCTTCTCCAAGGCAATTTGTCTAACCAATGTCAGGAGTCTATATCCCTTCCCTGAGGTGTTCTTAATAATGTAAGTCTCGTTCTTCGTCGCTGATTTGTTGAGGGAAGAAAGAATGCCTCTCCTCTCTGCGGCTTTACAGAAAAAAACCACAAAAAGAATGGCTGTGTTTAGCCAATCAGTTTTATATGATAATGCCTCTATTCTTTTTATTTATCGCTTTTTTTCCCTCAGCAATATTATCTAATAACTAGTCAAGAGTCCCTGGTTTTTTAAAAATGAAAAAATTACACATTCAGGCATCCTTTCTATCGAATACCAATATGAACATTGGCCAGTTATTAAATAATATTGCTAAGCCAGAAAAGCGATCAATAAAAACATTAGAAAAATTATATTAAAAAACTGATCCGCTAAACATAGCCATCATTCGTTTTTATAGAATATGTATGAAAGAGACCCTTCTTCCAAGAAAAAAATCCCTTGAAGCAAGACTGATAAAATAAGACACTGAATGTTACTAAGTAAAACTGCATAAACTTGAGAGAGAGAGAGAGAGAGAGAGAGAGAGAGAGAGAGAGAGAGAGAGAGAGAGAGAATATGGCTACAGGCTAAAGGCGTAGCAGTTACCATCGTTATACGTATTTCCCCTTGGAGTCCAAAATATTCCAAGGCCGCCGCTCAGCGGCCACTAAGATGGCTAGAAAATCACATGCTATACACGACCATCTGCCTTCTATAGCTTTCCCGTAATCGCACCGGGAACTAAAACAGACGGCAATTAGTTATCAATTAATCTATTTTGCTTCTTTTTTCTTACTTCTTGTAATAAACAGCATATTCTTTGGAAACTTGAATTTCAGGTCCAAGCCTTGTCTACGGGCTTGTTCCATGTGAACGGGGTTTATCTTCTGAATAATAATAATAATAATAATAATAATAATAATAATAATAATAATAATAATAATAATAAAAGGAGAAAGAAAAATGTGTTGCGTAATGTTTGTAAATTGTAGTAACGAAAGGATTGTCTGTGGCTGTACTCGTCCAAGGTAATGAAATCGCGCTACACTACAGAACAAGAGTCAAGACAGGAATGCAAAGAACAATGACAAGAATGTCTGCAGATTACGAACAGAACACGCATGATACAGCAGAGGAACTGTTCAGAGCATAGGAACAGAATACACGTGAAAAAATAGAGGAACTCTTAAGAACAGAACTCATGATACGAAAAAGGAATTGTTTATTTGATCAACTGAATCCCTTTAGCGCATCGAATCATCGAGCATTCATGCAACCAAAGAGCTGAAACGCTGAGAGAGAGAATTTAGAGCATTTAGAGTCGCATACGCAATAATAATTGTACATAACAACAGGTATTTTCAGTACCGGTCACCAATAATTTCTCGAACATTCATTGAGAAAGCTCTTTCTTTCTAGTAGTTCTGAAACAAATTACACAAAAGATTTTTATCTTGAACACTTTTCCAGCTTATCTTTTCCTCTCACATTCATAACCCCCCATTGGTGCAAAGCTCTACTAATTTTCGTTTACTGAAGACCTTGGCTAGATCATGTCACTGACTGCCTATCGTGTTGTCCTTAAGATTAGCAAAAACAAATAAAAATAAAACAAACTGTTATATACTTATTAGTATTCACTACAAAGCCATCCCCGCTGCTATTTTATCTCGCTGCTATCAACTAATCGAATGGTGTCCCGTCAACGTGTAACATTCTCTTCGCCATTTTGAACCATTATCAAACATCAATTAACAGTCATAGGAAGACAAAAATTACACAATCAAACGCACACACACATACACACATCCAGTGTTGCCACATTTTTTTAATTAAATCTGGATATTTTCTTTAAAAAATAAAAATAAATCTATACACTAAAAAATTAAACTGTATGTACAAAATCAGAGAAACTTTTAGTTTATTTTTAATATACATGTAATGGAAATACCCTGCAATTTACAGACAAACTATTTATTTCAGATTTATCTGTACATGTGGCACCACTGTACACATCTATCCATACATAATACGTATATATATATATATATATATATATCATATAATATATATATATATATATATATATATAGTATATATATATATGCGTATGCGTGTGTGTTTGTGCGTGTATTACACAAAAACGTATTTTCGGCATCAACTAAGTCCCGTAATGCCAAGGAGGGCGAACATTGTTTATCCATATTGTCCAATAATCTTTGGGTGGAGTTATACGTATGTGTAACGGGTAATAAGAAGGTATTCCTTCCTTCTTCTTCTTCTTCTTCTTCTTCACCAGAAGCGAAACTCAAGGGCCATTCTTCCCTTCCCGTCTTCTCAACGGAGACTTTCAAAGGTGCTATCCATTCGTGGGACAAAGAACGTTCATTAGGCATATCAGCATGTATTCCTTTCGGCTACCTTTAGTAGATAAATGTGGCCTTCTGTCATCACTGGATTCCGTTTCACTCGGATATCACAAAACGAGTCTCGTAGAGAGAAAGAGTATCTAAACATGATTTACTTTGTGCTTAAGGGTGACGATTGTTGTCTTTTTCTTCGTAGCTGATTTTTCACAGCAGTTATTTTATGCTCTGCAGTTTTCTAGACTACAATTTTCAGCAGACAATTAATCAAAAGATACATATTCTACACATTCCTTATATGGATTCCTATACAATAAAAGCAACTTGTATCCATAGTTGCTGTGAGTAAAAGTGATAGTCTACAGGTATTCTACACCACATTTAAACTTGCCATCGTCCAACCCGGGCCAGCCCCTCCCACTCCTAATTAATTACTGAAATAAAGACACCTTGATACCAGGTTTCGAGAAGGCACATAGAAAACGTCCCACGGCCCAGGACCTCTCACACCTCGACCCTCTCTTACACTACCATTTAGGCTAACTTTATTAAAACATTCGATGACCACGTTGGTCAGTTTTTCTGCGAGGAAAGAAAATGATAAAAAAAGATAAAAAAAGTTTTCCTAAAAAAGGACGAAAACTGAAGGAAAAACAAATCATAAAAAGTTGTATATAATAATGTCATAAAACGCGTCCCAACACAAAGAAGATCCACCAGGTAAACCCTTGTAGCTAAAGGATGCACCCACAAAAAACTGGCAGGAACTGCAAAAATTGGTTCTCGGATCACCGCGCTGAGAGAGAGAGAGAGAGAGAGAGAGAGAGAGAATGCGTAAACTGGAGAGAGAGAGAGAGAGAGAGAGAGAGAGAGAGAGAGAGAGGAGAGGCGTTTTCTCCTTGACGACGCCACCTTCTCCTCCTCTAGCCTAAGGCAAGGTAACTCCCGAAACGCACTTACACACGCACACACAAACTCGTACACACACATAGACACACACTACGGCAAGGTCGCAACCACACCCACCCTACCCCACCCTCGGCGTGTGTGTACCTATGTAGGCCAATGAAGGCACGCAATAAACGTACGCGTGGGCAGGTAGAAGTGAACGCACTACAACTTAGCAACCCCCTTCCTACACGCCTCATTCAGACGCTGGAGTTCGTGTGATTATTTACGAGCTTCTTGAAGACCATGAGCCTGTGCTAGAAAAGACCGTTTGTCAACACTAAACAATCTCCTGTGATAATATAGGAGTATTGGGAAGTGTCGTCTGATGCCAAGAAAGCTAAAACCTGTCAATGACAAGGCACTGAAGTATGCCAACGTCGCAATTAACTATATGCCTAGGCAACACCTACAAAGGAAAAGATGACTTCACTGATGATTACAAAACAACGTAAATGTCCCCTAGATTATTCTCTAGGTAATAATATTCTCTTTAGAATAAACAAAACATATATCCATATATATTCTTTCTATGTTTGTACCAACTATAACGTAAGGGTTAATGAACTCCATGTTTAGGCCTAACGTCAAAACCAAACGCTCCAACCATCGACTTCTATCCCGTCAGACCTTATGAAAGGTGCACAACATACATAAGGTCGAAGATTGACGTCTCCACCCTCTCCTATACTACCACAACTGTGTATACAGTACTAATCATGACAAAAATGCTCACTTTTATTGGCAACATTTGTAACTGGGGAAGGCCAGTTCGAACGCTGTTAGTAAATTAAAAGATTTTAACACCCCTTCACCAATTTCGCATAACTTACATCTAACGTTTTTTCTAGTCTTAATTACTAAGTGGAGCCAAAATCCTCATATTATGTAACTGGTTAAAAAATCGTGCAAAAA
>NC_061096.1:34102479-34107479 GCF_015104395.2 Macrobrachium nipponense
CTCCCGACAATGTTCAAGTATAACCTAACATTTTATCAGCGTTCGATGTCATCCTGCGAATTCCCTCCAAGACAAAATCAATAGATTTCAATTTCATTCTCAGAACTTCCTCCCTCAGCTACCAATCCGGTGGTCCGAAGTCCGATTCTCGGGTCGGCCAACGGGGAATCAGAAGAATTTATTTCCGGTGACAGAAATTCGTTTCTCGATATAATGTGGTTCGGATCCCACAATAAACAGTAAGTCCCGTTGCTAGGTGACCAACTGGTTGCTAGCCACGTAAAAATATCTAATCCTTGGGGTCAGCCCTAGGAGAGCTGTTAATCAGCTCAGTGGTCTGGTAAAACTAAGATATACTTATCTTTTTTCAAGCATTTAATTTTTCGTATTTTTAAACCCACTGTTGAACTAGAAGGAAAGCTGCATTGTCTGACAATTCTCCCGAGACCAACAAAGTTCCCTGAATATATCCAATACCACAATCGCAGCAGATATCTTTGCAAGAGCTCAACATTGCTCCTATAAAGCTTACGAAAAGTGTCACTTATTCCTACAATCATCTGACAACAACAGAATTTAAAAAAATAATAAATCAAATAGCTTTAATTTCCGTGCATCCCGTAAACTTCCTTCCACTCCACTTCTCCTAAATATAATATTCGACCCTACTCACTGGGGTCTTTCCTCCTCTCGTTCACCGAATTCCCAGATTTATGGGCGGAGACCGTAACCTTGCACGCAGAGTATCTTCCTAACCGCCGCTTTATTACTCTTCCTCTTATCAGTCCAGACAATATTATTATTTTCTATGAATAAGTTGTTGAACGAAAATACAGGGTTCAAATTCTCGACCGTCACAGGTTTGTGTTTGTCACGTGTTTACAAAATCCTATAAACATGTGTTTACAAAATCATATAAACATATGCTACAGTCTTCGAAGTATGCGTACATGTATGGAATTTTCTCCCCTCTTCTCTGACACATTAAGATATACATACATCTCAAAAGACAAACGCATGTATACAGTTTGAAAGTTACCACGTATATGATACCTACGGTCACGTGTACTCTTGTCTTTATGAGAGAGAGAGAGAGAGAGAGAGAGAGAGAGAGAGAGAGACCTTGAATGAGGGCACGATCAACCAACGTTGGTGTCCTCTCTACCCACACTGCCTTGCCCTACCTTCCTTTTCCCTAGATGGATTCGGCGATTCCAGAGAGTAAGGAGGTATCGAGAGAAATGAAGAGGAGAGAGAGAGAGAGAGAGAGAGAGAGAGAGAGAGAGAGAGAGAGAGAGAGAGAGCACGAAGGAGGATGGAGGGGCGTAGGGGAGAAGGACGAGAGCGAGAGAAAAGGATGCGCTTCCCAAGTAGCCTTGTGGCGGGGACGACGCGGACTCATCAAAAGGGCGTGGTCACTTGTATTATAGTAGGCTTCCCGTCTCCCTGGACCATGAACGAAGACGTCATTCCCGGACGACGCGACCAAACGCGGAGCCATGGATGCTGATCGCGATCTTGACCTCTTGGCGTGACCTCGGGAAATGACCGGGCGACGAGACGGGACGTTTGCAATTGATTAAGTTGGTTAAGCTCGTAAGGGCACGAACCGGTAAAATAATTTAAAGGGCGTCATTGCAGTCCTCTGTTCTGGTCTTCCGTGGTTCGATCCCACGATGGGACGAACTTATTATCATCTAAAAAATTCACCTTCGGTTATCATTTAAGAAAATCTATTATTTCCAAGGTTTTGGCGAATTGGATATTAAAGGATATTTGTAGCTTAATGTCACACACACACACACACACACACACACACACACACACACATATATATATATATATATATATATATATATATATATATATATATATCACAAATAAAAAAATTCACTCGAGAGTCGATACACTAAAAATAAAAGAGAGAGAGGAGAGAGAGAGAGAGAGAGAGAGAGAGAGAGAGGAGAGAGAGAGAGAAACGAAAATTTCGAATTATTTCACCAACACAAAACGAAGCAACAGAAAAAAGGACAAACCAGACATCAAGAAACGAAAGACCCGAAAGAGGCCAAACTTTTTTCTTTCTTTCTTTCTTTTTTTTCGGGGGGGAGGGGGGGGGGGGGGGGGGGGATCAAGCAATCTGAATAGAGATACTTAAGTGAAGCCTTCTGGCAAGCTAAGGCCAAGACGTAGATAGCAGACCAGTTTTGATTTTCTATGATGTTCTGCTCACCTAACAATTGCGGTTACGTAAGCTGGCAATCGAAGATCGTTGACATATTATAGCTTCTAATACTGTTACCGAGGATTACAGCTCTCCAAGCTATAGGTTAATCCTATACCTAACATGGGCTTATATAGTAGACTACAAAACTATTTTTGCTGTTGAATATACAGGTGGTTCTTACTGCTTCATATTCACGTGTCCAATTTTTATAAGTTTTCAAGGGGAATACGGACCGGTTCTTTGCTAGTGTTCAAATATCAAATAATACAAACTTTCCTATTTAATAACTTACAACGGTGCATCCACGAACCTAGTTACAAGAAATCTTCCACTCACTGTTAAACCACATTTTAACATTGCGACAGAAAAAACTTCGAACTTGGCCATTTTGCGGGCAAAAGATCAAAACATTCAAAGACAGAATACTCATCTCCTTTAGGTGTTATGGATTCTATCATTTACATATGACAGTTTACCACCAACTGCCGCCACTAAACCTCTGGTGTGACAATGTAACTCTACCTAAATATGTACAAATCAGCAAACGTATGGCAGATGTGGGAGATTTCAACGTGTCCTAGGTAATGAACTGCATACGGTATATATATCTCGTGATTCGCTACATTTCTCCGCCGGTTAATCAAAGCTTTCTTTTATTTTTTGGAACGTTATTGGCTGAATTTATCATTTCAGAATCATGGCAAATACAATTATGTAAGTTATCAACACGATCATATTTAATAAATTGGAACTCTTGAAATCTTAGAATTACAATGTTCAGTGATTTCTTCCGTCCTTGATCGCCAAGGTGTGAAAGTCCATAACCCCTCTTCTTTCACGCAGCAGGCTTACCGCTTCTTTCCTCATCGACCCCCTCCCCACACAAAAAGCGCCCTTATTCTTCATTTTTCATGTTTTCCTACTAGTAGGGCCTAATAATAGGTATGAGGTTACTCATCCCATGAAGTTTTACTCTTAAGAAAATATATGTTGTAGAATTTTACCTCAGACATCCATTAATTTCGACAAAAAATAAGTTCCACTTAATATCTAAACAAGTGCCATGACCTCAATGTTGCGTACAATTTTCCCCCAGTAATGACAGCTTGGCATACCAAGTTCCGCAACGCAGACTTGGTAAAAAGACGCCCGAAAACGCGATATGCTGGTGGGCACCGCCTCAACTGGGGCGAATAAGGCATCCGACAAAATTCAAGGCTAGCGGTGTAAATGAGTCACTTTTCACTCTTGGCAAGAACTGGGGTGAAATGCGATCCAAGCAAATGGCAGCATTTGCCGATGAGACACTGAACGGGGCTGCGTCATCCATGGGAGACTGCGATGACCCAGAAAATCTCATAATAAAGACAAAAAAATACACATACACCTTGATATATATATATATATATATATATATATATATATATATATATATATATATATATATATATATATATATAATATAACATATATAAAATATATATATAATATATCTATATAATATAATATATAATTATATATATATATATATATATATATATATATATATATATATATATATATTTACATATTATGTGTAAGACAAAATAACAGTAAGTGATGTCATGTGGGCTCGTGATTACAATGTCTTCAATACTGACGTGCGAGAGAGCTTCCTAATAGAAAAATTACGGCATCAAAGGCAGGTAGGCACATAAGTGACACCGGAAGACGAGTTCCAATCCTGCTTGAGAGCTGAAGTTCGACTCTCTCATTGGACCGTCAGTCACGACATTCAAAAGTAAAAATCACTAAACACGCGGTTGATATTCTTTAAGTAAAACAGGCGATGGATGTGACAGAACCCGAGTGAGTAAAATCATACAAACTAAGAGGAAAAAGTTCATTTAAACTAGCAAAGGAAAGACCTTGAAACAACGATCACCTCTGAAATGATGGAGGGCTCAACAGATGCGGCGAAGTTTAATCATTAAAAGCAGTTTGCCAATTAATGCAGACTAAAATATGTAAACATTAAATTCATAAAATTATTATGAAAAACACTAATACAAACAGGCAACCCGATGCTGCAATTTACACTGATAATAGCCAATCTTCTAGATTTCTACCAAAACGATACAATGTCTTAAGGAGAAACAAGAACACAAATCCGTTCGGTCTTGGCAGGAATTATAACCCAAGCTGGCTAACTTACAACTGTTACATCTGAATCCCGAATTAAAGGCATCTGCAGTGCCAATTTCGCTTTCCCTCCCAAATGAATGCCATAACCTGAAGAGCAAACGCTAGTTACTGAACACAATTAAAAAAAAAATTATCAGACATAGTTCCGAAATTCCTCTGTCAGAATGGATCTGCAGAACAAACTTCCTGATCCATCGGTACTATACCCTCCACCAACTCGAAAGCCTCACATTGAGAATGTCACTACCCATAAATATTCAAGTCGCGTTGTGTTCGAATCCATAACAGAGACCGTTATGTCTAAAGTAATGGTATGCAAAACGACCTCGTAAATCACAGTCAAAAAGGAGTCTTCATCTTATGAAAAATCTCTTCAAGTTAAGTATATCTTAGTTTAACCAAACCACTGAGCTGATGAACAGCTCTCCTAGGCCTGGCCCGAAGGATTAGATATTTTTTACGTGGCTAGGAACCAACTGGTTACCTAGCAACGGGACCTACAGCTTATTGTGGGATCTGAACCACAATATATCGAGAAATTAATTTCTAATCACCAGAAATAAACTCCTCTGATTTCTCGTTGGCAGAG
>NC_061096.1:34112479-34114979 GCF_015104395.2 Macrobrachium nipponense
AGAGAGAGAGAGAGAGTGACGCACACACCTACTATGCTCAGTATGGGGCCCAACCTGGAATGGGCTTGATAGATACGTACATAACTATCTTATAAGTATGCTGCAAATCATTTCTATCATAAAAATTAGTATTTACTCACAAACACAACATGAAAAAATACATAAATTAGTGAATATATAGTGTAGCTCTATAGAGAGCAAATTGGTAATAATTTTAAGAGATACAGTCCACAGAAAAAATCCGCAAATGAGTGAAAAGTTCCCCATGGAAAAGTGAATTAAGTGTCCCACAAAAATCACTGACAAAGTGGACTGCGGATATGTGAACATGTAAAACCGGGGGCACTGTGTGTATGTGTATACAAACATTCATATTATATATATATATATATATATATATATATATATATATATATATATATACACACATATCAGTAAGGACACCAAGGCCAAAACCCGGAACAGCATTTTGTACAACTTTATTGGGACATGTTTCGAGTAGTACTATCACTCGTTATCAACCTACAAAATTAAAATGAATGACATTTAGTTCTTGCAATCAAATTCACAATAATAAAATATGTATAAAAATTATAAGAGTACGTTAAAAGATAGCTAATACTTAAAAAAAATTAAAATTAAAAATTGCTAAATGAAACAATTGAGTAGATAAAATAAAATAAGGCAGAATGCAAATTTAAGTCACAAAAACGGATGGTACAAAAGAACAGTAAATATACTAAGTCGATATACAAACCAGCAGGATGCCGACTAAAAACACAAAAGTGAGGTAACAGCTATATTTCTAGCCAAGGAAGGCTTTATCTAAACAGAATATAAAACTTATAAAATGTCGAGGTCTGTAGCAATTAGGGAACACAGCGAGGAGTCTGGTCACCCTTTACATATCGATGATTTTTCTATTTTAACTGGGCAGAGGTTAAAATAGGAAAATCATCGATATGTAAAGGGTGACCAGACTCCTCGCTGTGCTCCCTAATTGCACTATAACTAGGTCTTGTAAGATAATTGCCTGTACGAAATGACCTACCAAGGTGCTCAAACCATCTCATCCAAGCTGATCTGGTAGTTTTTCCAACGTAAGTGGCATCACAACCACTGCACTGCCATTTATAGATCAGATTGGACCGAAGGCTTGTTGGTATAGGGTCTTTAATTTTAAAGAAATTTCCTAATTTATTTTGTAAATTAAAATATATTTTGATATCTAGCTGAGGGTAACCAATGGACAAAATAGAAATTAATTGCTTTTTTAGATCGTAACTATGAGTTCCAGTATAAGTTAAAGGTTGATAAATAACAGGTTTCTTTACGTTAGCAGTAGTTTCAGGTTGTTTGTTTACATATAATTTTGAAAGTTGTTTACCAATATATGTATTTACGTAATTCAACGGATAGCCATTGTTTTTTAAGACTGACCTTAGAAATTCCAATTCTTCGTGTAAATTCAAATAGCTAGAACAAATTTTATATGCTCTGGTAACAACTAGCATAAATATTAAATCATCTTATATTTCAAAGGTGTAGCTGATTGAAATTAGACATAAAACCTGTGAAAGTAGGCTTTCTAAAGACTGAAGTGTGAAATTTATTATTAAGATTTTTTACTTAAATATCTAGAAAAGCAAATGTATGACTATCTTCGACTTCAGATGTAAATTCTATATTGATATGCTTACTATTAAGGTACTCTAAAAAAACGAGGAATCTGGTCACGACTCTTGAAAATTAAGAAAGTATCGTCAACATACCTCCTGTACAATAAGGGCTTAAAAATATATATATAATATATATATATATATATATATATATATATATATATATGTATGTATGTATGTATATGTATGTATGTATATGTATGTGTGTATATATATATATATATATATATATATATATATATATATATATATATATATCCATATATATATACATATTTATATATATATATATATATATATATATATATATATATATATATATATATATAGTCATATAGTCACTCAACATACCCTTCTATACCAAACACCTTCACCACCCTCCATAATGCCAATCTATCAGTTCTATCATATGCCCTCTCTAGGTGTAAGTATCTATGTACGCACAGCATTTTCCTTTTGCTTTCAAACTTGTTGCAAGTTTCATAATGAAAACTCAGTCAATGTACCCTCTTCTTTGTCTGTGCCTACACTGTTCTTTCCCAACTGAAGTTTCTTCCATCTGTCTTGCCCTCTCAGTAAAATCCTTGTTTTGCCTCTATAATTCTTAGTCTTCTCTATCACTTTTACCTTTATACAGAGAAACAACTGTTCCCTTAAATCTTACTCATGGCACCTTTCTTGCATCCAGACATACCCTAAACATCATGGCCAGCCAGCCACTCAATCTCACCCTCAGTATTGTAACGCAGCATCTCGCCTTTAATCCCAACATCTTCCTGCATCTTTCCATTTTACAACCTCTTATCTGCACTAACTTCCAA
>NC_061096.1:34119979-34262479 GCF_015104395.2 Macrobrachium nipponense
TATTCCTATTATATATATATTATATATAGAAATATATAAGTTTATAATTTATTATTATTATATTATCATTAACTATATATACACACCCTATATATTAATATACATCATATATATATATAATATAGTTAATATGAAAATATATATTATGATTATGTAATATATATATTGTAAATATATATGGTAATATATATATTTATTATATAGGATATACCATATTATTTATATATATATATATATATATAATCTATAATAATATATAATATTTTTGATATAATATATTATAAGATTCTATATATATTATATATATATAATTATTATAATATATATTATATATTTATATAATATATATGGATTAAACAAATAATATATAGATATTTATATATATTTCAATTAAAAAAATTGGGGGGTATATAATTATTAATATATATAAATAGAATATATAATTATATATAGATATATATATATTATATAATTTATATATATATCTATAATATTATTATATATAGTATATATGGTATGGCATAGTATATATATTTTATATATAATAGATGTTATGTATGTATGTATAATATATGTAGATATATGTATTATATATATAATATATAATATATATGATGTATAATATATATTACTATATATGGCATATTTATTAGATGATATACATATTAGTATATATACATATTTTATAATAATATATTATATTAGAATATAGATATATGATATATATAACATAATTTATAGATGGAGATTGATATTAAGATATAAGAACTATAGATATATATATATATATTAGGACAATGAATATTATATATACATTATTATATATATATAGTATAGTAGGTATATATCTTATATAGAGAACATACATTAAGAATAGAGTCAGATATATATAATATATATATATTACTATATATATAGATATAGTATATAGATTAATAGATTATATATTACTAGATATAGATATTATATATTATTATTATATAGATTTACTAACTTATATATATAATATAATATTAGAATATTATATATAGTAATTATATATTCATATTAGATTAAGATAATTATATATATAATATAATAATATTATATGTAGATATAGTCTATATATATATATTATTATAGCATATTAGATATACTATTATATAGAGAATATATATATATATATACTATATATTCCTAATATACTATTATAATAATATTTATATTATATATATATATATATATTATATATATAAATATATCTATTAGATTAATCTATATATATAGTATTATTATATATATATATAAATTATATATATATTATCTTATTATATCTATTATATATAATATATTAATATTATATGTAATTATATAATATATTAATATATGTTATATAATACTTATAATATATATATATATATATATATAATAAGATATATTATATATGTATTATATATAATAATATATAAATTGTTATATATAATTATAAATACTATATATAATATATAATATATATATATTTTAGATATATATATAATTATTATATATTAAAAAAAAAAATTTTAAAAACTTTGTTTATATATTAATAGATATTATAGACACATATATAATATATATCTATATTATTAGATATGTATGTAGGTATGTATAACTATTTAAAAAAATATATATATTATATATTAATATATTTATATATTATATATATATATATTTATATATATATTATATATAATAACTTCCGGTGTGGTGTGTGTGTATGTGTATATATATATATATATACTATATATATATATATATATATATATATATATACCTATACCGTGTGTGTATATCTATATATTATATATATAGTATATAATATATATAGTATATATGATATATATATATATATATATGATTATATACGTATATATATATATATATATATATATAGTATATATATATGTATATGTATATGTATGTGTGTATATATATATATATACTATATATATATATATATATATATATATAGTATATATATATATATATATATCGTATATATATATATATGTATATATGTATAGTATATATATATATATATATATATATATATATATATATATATATATATATATGTGTGTAATATCGTATATATATATATATATATATATATATATAATATATATATATATATATATATACATATATATATATATATATATATATCTATATATATCTGAGTGAAAAAAATTATTAGTGCTCATTACCCAAAATAAAAGAATTCTTTACTGTGATGTATTTTTAGATTACTATATTTTTTCTTTACTGTGGTGTATTTTTAGATTATATTTTTAAGTACTTGCATGAAAACTACACCCCTGCAATGTGTTTAAATACTACAACATTAGTATCTTTCTGGGCTCAGCATGTGTCGCTCCGTGAAATGTCCCTTTAGCACACATTTCTAAGGTATAAATATTGCTAAATACCAGAGAAAAACGCTAATATGGAAATGCCAGAGTATTCTGGCTCGCTCACCTTATTTAAGGTGTCGGTATGGTTTCTGGGGCGAGTGAAACCACTACCAAAGGTCCTTTGCCATTTAGATTCATCCTTCTACAATATCCCTCATCTACAGAGGAGCCAATCTAAGGCCCACCACTCGCTACCGTTACGGCTAGCGCCTCTAACGTCATACCTTTCAATAGCACGACCCACACCACACGTGTTTTTTCTTCTCTGTGTTGTGTTTTTCGCGGATTTCTTTCACCACCATCATGGAACATCAAGCTTTTGCTGCATCCAAGTTAAGTACTGCTATTAATGGTTGACACTATTAAGGGGCTGCCCTTGACATGTTTAACCGAATTATTTAGGTTTTTATAAGACGGCATCCCATGCGGCACCATCCCCGCGCCGCCATTCTCGGCTCGCTCCCTCGTGTTACCTGGTTTCGTGTCCCATTCGGTCCCCTATACCGTTTGGGCTCGATTCTTTGTTTAGCAGTACCTTCCTATGATTTCAGAGATGCATTTATTGACATTTTTGTTATTTTATCCACACGGGCATGTTGTCCGAGCTCGCGCTCAGCTTGTACACTACGACATTACCTTTCAGCTCAGATTTTCATGCATGCATGTATCTTTTAGTTGTCAGGTTACCTCTTCGTTAGGCACCCTTACCGAAGGACCCTGGTTCTTCTCCCTTTGTCCTCGAGCCACCCTGGCCGCCTGTCCCGCGTTTTTTTGTCACGGCATATAGGCTAGCTGCTCGGAGTTGCCAGGCTTGACCATCCTTCCCGGTTGGCTCTGCCCAGCTTCGCCGGGAAATTAATCTTTCTCTACCATCTAATTTTTCTTCTTTTCCCCCGTGTTAGGATAGGATGTTTATTTTATATGTTACATGTTCTCTGAGACGGCTTTGGTTGGCCTATAGGCCTCCTTCGATCACCTGGCCTTTCTCACCGCGTGGATGTTCACCCGGCCAAGAGAGTTCCAGGCAACCGCGTACGAGCCACCCCGCGTCGGTCCTTCCAGTCCCTTGGGGGAGGCACGCTCACTCACGGTCTCAGGCAGCCGATCCGAGCAATCCTCCCTTTCCCCCCCCCCCCCCCCTCTTGAGGGGGTCAGGGGAGGTGGCTGGAGGGCTCTCGACGAGCGGGCCAGCTTCCCTGCCGCTCTCCCCAGTAGAGTAGGGGGGAGCCCTGCTCGGCTCTCCTCAGCTCTCAGGTTGCGTTTCCCTACCGTTAGTCACCATCCCCTTCCCGCTCCAGCGGATTCAGGACCCCGGCGTAGCCAGGTCCGCCTTGGGTGGGTGAACTGTGGTGGAGGCTCCAGCCTCCCTATAAGGGTACGCTTGTTGCATGCATGTTATTTTACATATACTGACATCCATTACCTTTAGTTTAAGTTTATTGGCGGAGTCCCACAACCCCGCCAGGGATCATCTCCCAACTTATTCTAGTTTTAAGTTCCTCTACGGCGGAGTTGTCAAACTCCGCCGTTTTATTTTCTTCATGGTCTCCCCCTGCTCCTCACCCGGTGTTTGTTCGGACTACTCCTTGCTCCGGCGTATGGAATAGGTGGTTATCCTGATTCAGTGATTACATTGTTCTCCGGCATCGCCGGAAACACACTGTTTCAAGCGGTTCTACCGATCCTGTCGGATGCCTCACCACAATACACGGCCAAAGAGCAGGTAGAGACTGGACCTTGTTACTTATTAACACTGGAGCACTCCGGCGTCATGGCATATCACAACCACGGACCTAGTCCGGAAGGTTAGGTGTGATACTCATGTATCATTTCACTTGCAGGTCACCCATTGTATGGAGTCTGGCTGTAATGCTGTACTTCAAGACCCCTGTGGGCACGAGGTCTGCCGAACCCACTCCACCTGTGCGATCCGCCTCGATGAGTCCCTGGTATGGCACCATGAGAGCTGCCTCATATGCTACGAATTCGTAGACCAAGTCTCCTCTGAGGTAGGTGGCGTTTCGGAGTCTGCACAGTAATACAATGAGTACCAATGACAGCTATATCTTTTTGATATGTCCATTAAGTTAAGTTACAGTTTAACCTAAGTAGTCTTAAGTGTTAACGCTAACCCTCTCTTTCAGGGCGCCCAAGCGGTCCGGGAGACTGCTCTAGCCACCCTGAAGGCCTGGGTTGGTGGGTTTGGCCGTAATGTCACCAAGGGACAACCTTACATCCTCTCCAAGGAGATGGCCACTCCCATCTTCCCCGGCGGGAAAAGCACGTCGTACGTGGACCCCGAAGTGGCAGCTCCCCTGATCGCTTCCATCCAAGAGGAAGTCTCTCAGCCCCTGGAGGAGGCTGCTACGCAGGAGGTCCGCAGGAAGTAGCTGCCCTGGACCTAGACCTCGAGCCCATGGCTGTTGAAGGCATGGGCACAGGTAAGAATGTTTGTGAGGCAGGTACTGTAGGGGCTCAAGGGCTTTCCTTGAGTCCATCTAGAGCTTCTTCCCCTTCAACTTCAACCTCTTTCCTGGGATTCACCGGGGGACTTCAGTCGGTCAGGCCGAAGTCCACCTTGGCGATCCCTAAAGTCAAAGGCAAGCGAGACTTTAAAACGCTGCAGAAGTCCCTGTCTAAGAAGTCAGGTACCAGCCTTGCCCGTAAGTCTTCTAAGGAGAGGGCTCAGCCCTCCTCCTCCTACCCAGAGGCATCCACCTCAAAAGGAGCCAGACCCAGGACTCCTAAGGAGAAGGTAGAACCTTCCCCCTTTGACCCTGACACCTTCTCTGCAAATATTTCCGTGAATATTATGCAGCAGATGGGCATCAAGGTCAGGAACCTGGTGCAATCCAAGTTCCAGGAGATGTTTGTGCAGTTGTCATCCTCCTTAGAGGAGTCAGGGCGGTCTATCTGGGCTATCTCGGACAGACTGGTTACCCAGGAGAACCTTATTGCAGGTCTCCAAGAAAATGCATTGACAGGATTTCCACAGTCCGGCCTGGCAGCTCAGAGCTTGCTAATGCCGGACTTGTCTACCCTTCCTCCCTTTACTCCGAACAACCCTTGGAGGGTAGCTTCGTATGCTCCTTTCGTGGACGGCATGCTGACGATAGAGGGCTGCGAAACTCGAAGGTTTGAAGACTTCGAGTTCTATCCGCAAAGATTACAGCTCCCCTTCATAGGCTATGTCTGCCTCACAGAAGCAGCTATGAGGAGGGAAGACAAGGTCCCAAAAGAAACGGTGATTCTTTCCCGGGACCAGGCCCAGCAGGCATGGTTGCGTAACCTGGAGGAGTGGCAGTGCACCAATACCAGGGTTACAGCGTTCAAGAGCCCCTTCACAATCTTCACCGTGGACGAAGATACGCCCATCCCGTTCACGTCGAAGGTGGCAGAATTGACTTTACAAGCAGCAACGAAGGACGAGCCCATGCCCCAGCTCTGGGAGACGGAACTAACTTCCCTCCTGCTCCCCGGAACTGATGATCACTGGGTAGATCTTCCGGCCACCTTTTCTGTAGGTAAGCTAAAGCCAGACTGTGCCATCACGCTATTTAGCGAGAGATTGCCTAGGCTGTCAGAAAATCTCATTCAAACTGAGTATGACGCCAGGATGAGGCTTTGCAGGTCCCTCAACTCGCTAGTTATGACAGAAGTATCGGCTCTAATCTACGGAGAAGGGCCATTATTCAAGATCATTGCCAAGTCACTTTTGTATTCTATGCAATGTGACTTGTATGATTTTGTCATAGCTAGACGGAATTGCAGGAAACATGTGCTGGCAGAGGCCACAATCCGCCACGAGCCTAACAAGCTTTTAGCCTCATCCATATGGGGCTCTGACCGTTCACTGCGAGGCAGTCAGGTTCAACCAGAGCCTAAGGGTTCGCTGGGGACTCGTCTCCAAACGGAAACCGGAGTCTGCCGGATCGAATCCCAAGTCGAAAAAGAAGCCTAGGAAGTTCCAGCCCTTCCAGGCCCCTCAACAACAGACTCTGGTACAGGCGGTTCCGGTATCTCAGGTACCGCAACCTTCTACCTCTAAGACACAGCCACAACAGCAGTTTGTGCTGCTGACACAATCGCCGCAACAGGCACAGGCTTCAGCCTCCTACACTGTCTCCCCTGCCTACAACCCAGTATTTGAAAACCAGTCCTTTCAAACCTTCAGCAGGTTTGGCAGGGGTAGCAGAGCTAGGGGCGCCTTCTGTCAACGGGGCGGCGGAAGGGCCACCAACCGAGGCAAGGGTTCCCGAGGAGGACGTGGTGCACGCCCTTCCTCAAACCAGTGAGAATCCCCAGGTAGGAGGGAGGCTGTTCCTCTTTCGTCACCGTTGGAGGTTCAGCAAGTGGGCCCACAGCCTTGTGTCCAAAGGTCTAGGATGGAGTTGGCTCAAAGGTCCCCCTCCATCCAACACCTTTTATCAGGAACCAACAGCGGAATTGGTAGAGTATTCTCAAGAACTCCTTCAAAAAGGAGTAGTGTCAAGAGTCAAGCATTTAAAATTTCAAGGTCGCTTGTTCAGCGTGCCAAAGAAAGACTCAAACAAGCGAAGAATAATTCTAGACTTGTCCCGTCTGAACTTATTCATTCATTGCGACAAGTTCCGGATGCTGACCGTTTCGCAGGTGCGGACCTTACTTCCCCGTGGGGCCGTCACCACCTCTATAGATCTTACAGATGCCTACTATCATGCTCCAGTGGCAAGACACTTCCGCCCGTTTCTAGGCTTCAGACTAGGAAAGCAGGCCTACTCCTTTAAAGTAATGCCATTCGGGCTCAACATAGCCCCCAGGGTATTTACAAAATTGGCAGAGACAGTTATTCAAGAACTAAGGTCTCAAGGAATAATGCTAGTAGCTTATCTGGACGATTGGCTCGTGTGGGCCACAAGCATCGAAGCATGTCGCAAAGCAACGGTCAAAGTAATCCGGTTTCTGGAACATCTGGGCTTCCAGATAAACAGAACCAAGTCCCGGCTAACACCGGAGTCCCGCTTCCAATGGCTAGGGATTCAATGGGACTTAAACTCCCACACTCTATCAATTCCGCCGTTGAAAAGGAGAGAAATAGCCAAAGCAACCAGACAATTTCTCAAATGCAAACAGACGTCCTGGAGGAACCAAGAAAGAATCTTAGGTTTCGTCCAATTCGCTTCAGTAACAGACGTTCTTCTGAAAGCCAGACTAAAGGACATAAACCGGGTTTGGCGTTCAAGGGCAAACAAGAGATCCCGGGACAAACCAGCACCTATCCCGGCGATCTTACGGAAGAGACTCCGCCCGTGGATGGAGATCAAGAATTTATCAGACAATTCCGTTACAATTCCCTCCGCCGGCCTTAGTGATCCACACAGATGCATCACTAAGCAGCTGGGGCGGTTACTCACAGTATAAAAAGGTACAGGGAACCTGGTCCCTACCATTCCGCCAGCTTCATATCAATGTACTGGAAGCTATGGCAGTGTTCCTCACCCTGAAAAAGCTTCATCCAGCCAAGAAATCTCATATCAAGCTGGTGCTGGACAGTGCAGTGGTAGTACACTGCATCAACAGGGGAGGCTCCAAGTCGAGCCACGTGAACCATGTCATGATAGCCATATTTTCACTAGCAGACAGGAACAAATGGCACCTGTCAGCCACTCATCTAGTGGGGGTAAGAAACGTGGCAGCGGATGCGCTATCATGCTCAGTTCCGCTGGAATCGGAGTGGTCCCTGGACAAGGAGTCATTCAGTTGGGTCTGTCAACTAGTACCGGGGCTTCAGGTAGATCTCTTCACCACCGAGTCAAACCACAAACTCCCTTGTTATGTGGCCCCCCAACCTGGACCCTCTGGCTTATGCCACAGACGCTATGGATATAGATTGGAATGTGTGGAAGAAGATTTACCTCTTTCCTCCAGTGAATCTTCTCTTGAAAGTCCTGTACAAACTCAGGACGTTCAAAGGCCACATTGCTCTAATAGCCCCCAATTGGCCCAAGAGCAATTGGTTCCCACTTCTACTGGAATTGGGACTCCGACCTCAACGCATTCCCAATCCCAAACTATCATAACTAGTGCAAACGCGGACTGTGTTCGCTTCCTCAGGAATTCAGAAAGCCCTAACTTTATGGACTTCATGAAGTTTGCAGCACAAAGGGATGCTAATATCGATCCCCAGAACATCTTGTTCTTAGAATCTGATAAACGTGAATCAACCTTGCGTCAATACGATTCAGCAGTTAAAAAACTAGCTGTATTCTTGAGGGACTCTAATGCACAAACCATGACCACGAATCTGGCCATAACCTTTTTCAGGACACTATTTGAGAAAGGTTTATCGTTAGTTTTTTTTTTAGTTTTTTTTTTTTTTTAAAACTTATTACTGCTACTAAGTCTGCTCTTAAAGGAAGATCTTCCAGTTTGGATTCAAAATAGATCTAACAGATTCATATTTTTCATCTATCCCCAAGGCTTGCGCTAGACTCAGACCATCTGAGAGGCCCAAGTCTGTGTCATGGTTCTTAAATGATGTCCTTAAATTGGCCTCGGACACTAATAAAGACTCATGTGACTAGTATATAGTTCTCTTAAGGAAAACATTATTCCTAATAAGTCTGGCCTCAGGAGCCAGAATTTCCAAACTGTCGGCTCTATCTAGAGAATCAGATCATATAGAGTTTCTCCCTTCAGAAGAAGTGTTACTTTCTCCAGATCGCCAATTTCTAGCTAAGAATGAAGACCCACTGGATAGATGGGCCCCATGGAAAATTGTCCCACTTCCACAGGACCCATCCTTATGTCCAGTTACTTCACTAAAAGCATATCTAAGTAGAACTGCCCTGATATCTTCAGGCCCTCTGTTTATTAGGGAAAAGGGAGGCACCATTTCCTTAAAAGGAATTAGACAACAGATTTTATACTTTATAAAACAGGCCAACCCGCAGTCCTTCCCACGGGTACATGATGTTAGGGCAGTAGCTACCTCTGTTAATTATTTTCAACACATGAATTTTGATGATCTGAAGAAGTACACAGGCTGGAAATCTCCGACAGTATTCAAACGGCCATTACCTTAAGTTCCCTTAGAAAGCCCTTAAAAATTTCCAAGCAGTGGCAGCCGGAAACACAGTTTCCCCTGACACTGCTTAATTTAGTAGTAAGTAGTTTACTTTATATCTCTCTTTCCTACCTGCCTCGCTAGCATTCTTGCCGTAGCTCAGTCGTCAATGTAGTCGTACTGTACCTTGGATGCCACATATTGTATATACTTGTGATAATTTCCATATGCTTTGTATCTGGGACTAGTCCCAATTTGCATTTAGCCTTACTATGTACTCTTAAGTAACTGTTATGTTTCGTATATTGGATTAGCGTTAAGGTTCGAATTGCTCTGTTGTTACTTGTTCTGTAACCTTATGTTTAGATTATAGCAATTAACCTTAATTGATTTTGATTATCCTATACGTACTTTTACTTGTGTGCTTCCTCTTTCCAAGCTTGTATGGCCATTTCTCTGGTACTATTTCACGGAGCGACACAGGCTGAGCCCAGAAAAGGGATTTTGACGAAGGAAAAATCTATTTCTGGGTAAGGACCTGTGTCGCCCAGTGAAATCCCACCCTTTCCTTTTTACCCCCCCTTTTGTCTTGGCCCAAGCTTGGGTGCTATCTGCAGAAATGACGTCAGAGGCGCTAGCCGTAACGGTAGCGAGTAGTGGGCCTTAGATCGGCTCCTCTGTAGATGAGGGATATTGTAGAAGGATGAATCTAAATGGCAAAGGACCTTTGATAGTGGTTTCACTTGCCCCAGAAACCATACCGACACCTTAAATAATGTGAGCGAGCCAGAATACTCTGGCATTTCCATATTAGCTTTTTTCTCTGGTATTATAGAAATATTTATATCTTAGAAATGTGTGCTAAAGGGGCATTTCGCTGGGCAACACAGGTCCTTGCCCAGAAATAGATTTTTCCTTCGTCAAAATCCCTTTTTTATATTTGGTCCAACTATACTACGTTGGATGGTGATGCTAGAGTAAATAATTCATTGGTTAAAACACAAGCACTAATAGAATTAACCATACTGGGATTTTCTTTAGCAGCAATGAAACACATTCAACCAGAAATTCATGTACAAAATAATTTCCCATGAATGGATATGATTAAGTTTATAAAAAAAACAATCTGTAGTGACTTGGATTACAATCCAAACACTGATTTCCTAGAGTTTTGAATGTCCAGAAGTTCATCCTTTGACAAAATTCTAAAGAGATTTAATGTTACTACAAAAATGCTTGCAGACCTGATCAGCCCCTTGCCGTAAAGGGTCTATCAATGCTAAGTAAAGATTTATGACTATCAGAGTGGTCTCAAGAGTTATATCAACTGAAGTTACAGGTTATGTTAAGAAGCCAAAACAATGCTTCTCAAAATATAATAATATTCCCTTTCTATAGTCACCCATGACCCACATTTCCCCAAAACAGTTCTTTAAGTCAAATGGGTCTGACTATTAATATTTACTTTAGCATCACTTTCAACAATGTGCCTTCTGATAAAAAAATGTATTTCCAAAAATTAAGGAAAGATTATGTGAACATTGTTTGAAAACAATTAATCGAAAACAATTATTCGAAAACAGTTATTCGAAAAACAATGATTCGAATGGAAAATTGTTCGAAAGAAAGTTATTCGAAAGGACAATTATACGAAATGGTAATTATTCGAAATGTAAAATTCTTTATTTAAACAAATGTGTAAAAATACCAAAAAGGATGAAATCTTTTAAGTATGAATGTTATTATTAAAACTATTAAAATAGATTCATGATAAAACAGATTTACTTATAAATGCAAGTTACACGCTACAGTGCGCAAATACTCTAATACTGAGTACTCTTCAAAGGTTGCCACTAACTTTTTTATCCTTTCATTCAAGTCACGATATTTCTTGGAACTCTTCATATTTGTGTTTCCTGCTCTTACTTTTGCAATGTGAATTTCTTGTAAACCCTGCTCTCTTTTTAAAGCATCTAGGAACTTCCATATTGTTGGATGATGAGATGACATTTGCTGTAAAAAAGCTCTGTGCCATCCTTCAAGTGCGTTGTTAGTCCTAGGCAAATCAGTATTGACTCTCTCAAAACAAGACCACATACTTATTTCAAACATAGGACTACGTCAATGACATCTTGAAGGACGACCAATCCATGAATCTTCAAAATAATCTAAAATAGGATTTACATCTTGAGGATATATATCTGAATCTAGTAAAGCTTCAAATGATTCAGTAACTTTGTCAATGAGGACAAAGGCTAGGGCTAACAGCATTCGAATTTTTAAAGCAAATTCGGAATCTGTATCGTATCTCACTTTCAGACCACAATCACATATCTTTCGATACAAGCACTGGCCTAAGTGGAAAAGGCATCCATAATGAGAAGCTGTGCTGAATTCTTCTTTAACGGCAGTTATAGCTGCAAGTTCAAAGTCTGAAGTTATGGTTGAAACTTGTAAATTTGGAACTATAGACTTAATTTGAGCAAATAATCTTCTATAAGTTTCAGCCCTTTTATCTGGAAGTAAGGCGTAGACCACAGGAATGGTGTAATTGAAGTCCTTGGTGCTTGATGTCCTTCACGACGTTTATTACCACTAAGAAAATCGGATAACGTTCAAACAAACATTTGAACTAAGAAAATCGGATAACGTTCAAACAAACATTCAAACAGTTATTTGCCTATTTGAACAATTGCTTATGAGAGTAAGGTTCAAACAACATTTCGAATACTTATCATTTCGTATAATTGTCCTTTCGAATAACTTTCTTTCGAACAACTTTCCATTCGAATAGCTGTTTTTCTAATAAATGTTTTCGAATAATTGTTTTTGATTAATTGTTTTCGAATAATTTTCATGATACGAAGATATTTGGAAAGATCTATACGAGCGCTAAAATCCCAACCAATTCCCTGGAAGCCTTGTTTTCTTGTGTATTCTTTCTCTAATGTATGTTCCCATGGTCTAGTACACAGCTATGAATTCTAAATGGCTGTTTCAAAGTTCTTGTTTTGAAATCAGTAATGGGTGGTGAGAACAGTCTTAACACTAGAACTAGTGCATACTCAAAACAAGTTTAAATTTAAAAATATGCATTGTAACAAAATTTTACATCAATATCACATGAGTATAACTCCCAAAACTTTTGTAGTAAGTCAAGGATACTTATCTTAAACAGAAAAGTGAAAAGACTGGCTAGCCAAAAAGTATTAGTAAAATTCAGTACCATTCATCTAATGCAAAAATGATAAAAGATACACTTACCAACCTCCTGAAAGTTATATTTGATGCATTCTTTTAAATATGGCAATAGAATAGAGAAAAATGACGGTATTTGTCATGCAAGTACTGAAAAGACTTTGAAAGGTATCCTTCTCAGATGCATTCACTTTTAAGAAAAAATACACAAACGGTTTCTAAAATGTTTCTGGTTGTCTGGCATATCTGATGGTGTTATGAATTTATGCAATCTATGGTAAAAAAAACATATATTTCTCAAGCAGCCTATCAGTCACTGTAATAACCTATCATCTAAATGCAACAATAAGTAATCAAACATGAACACTCAATTCTCAATTTACCAAAAACACATCATTCTCAGAAGAACATACAATAGTATATCACATTTTTCTTGAATAAAGACTCACCCTTTGATGAACTGAGTGTGGTTGGACGAAACCCTGACTGTTCCACTTTGTTCTGTATGAGATTCTGGACACTCTCAGCAGACTCCTTGACCCGAGACAGCAACCCTGCTCAAGTGCAACCAACACAATACCATAACCCCATTAGTGAACACTGGACAGAGCAAGGTTAAATGCTGTGCCATTTCCTAGTTATACCACCCAATCTTTTATAATAAAAACACGAACATATTAAATAAGTGACTGCCTTTCTTTATATATGTGATCAGTACTGCATGGGACAAAACACTAAATTTTCTTTTCAAGTGGATAGTAATACTAAAGAGGTGAAACCTTGGCCAAAAGAGCTGCATACGTTACTTTTCTGAAGGCTGTCATCCGCAAAAGTACAACCAATAAACAGTAAATAATGGCGATAATTTAAGAGAAAAGCCTACTGAAACTACATAGTCGAAATGTTCATTTTTAAAATATGACTGATACACACAAATACCACTGTACTGTATATAAAAAATACATATTGAAACGAATATTCACTGAATAATACAATACATATTTCAGGTATGATGCCCATTTTCATAGCACTTAACCTATTTCATATATACAGTCAAACCTCAGATTTCATACGCCCGGGTTTTTGTACGATTCGGTTTTCGTAGAGTTTTTCCAACAAATTTTGACTCGGGTTTTGTACTATCCTCAGATTTCATACACTAGGTCTGGATCACTAAAGAATTTCTGGAACCACTGGAGAATGAACTTCACTAATTTTTTACCCTCTTACGCCGAAGCAGTAAAAAAAAAATTGTCTCCCGTGTGCCGGAGGTGTTTCAGAGTGAGCGCGGAAGCGGAAAAAATATTTTTTTCAAAAAATCACAGCATGCTTACTTTTCAAGATTAAGAGTTTATTTTTGGCTCCTTTTTTTTCATTGGCTGAAGTTTAGTATGCAACCATCAGAAATGACAAAAATTATCATTATCATATATAAATAATGCGATTTATGATAGCAAAAAACGAAATTTCATATATAATTGTATTCAAATCGCGCTGTGTGCAAAACGGTTAAAGGTAACAAGTTACTTTTCTTTTCGTTGTAATGTACACTAAATTGCAATCATTTTGGTATATAATACATTGTAAAACGATAAAAGCAACACAGAGAAAATATTATCACAAAATAATGCATGAATTCGTAACGCGCAGAAGTAAACAAATATTTATTTCAAAAATTCACCATAAATCTAAATATTGTCCTAGAGACTTCCAATTTCTTTCAAAATGAAGACAAATGATTGAATATTACTATACTGTAAGAGTATTAGCTTACAATTGCAGTTATCGACCATATCTGACGAGTTAAAGTTGACAGAATGTCAAATTTTTTATATATATATTTTTTATATGTAATTATTTCGGAAATAAGAAAAGCTACAACCTTCAAATATTTTTTGTTTTATTCTACATGAAATTGCACACATTTTCATATATAAAACTCTATGAAATGCCTAATATGAAACGGAGCAAATATTCCGAGAATGGGAAGTACGCATTTCGGAGATTTGTGGCGGAGAATCCGCGCACGGAGGGAAGGAAAGATTTTTTTTTAAATTCACCATAAATCTAAATATTTTGCTAGAGATTTTGAATTTGTTTCAAGATGAAGATAAATGACTGAATATTACTAGACTGTAAGAGTTTTAGCTTACAATTGCGTTTTTAGACCATTTCGGTAGAGTCAAAGTTGACCGAACGTGGTTTTTTTTCTATTTATCATGATTTATATGCAAATATTTCAAAAATGAGAAAAGCTACAACTTTCAATTATTTTTAGTTGTATTCTACATAAAATTGCGCAAATTTTCATATATAAAACTTTATGTAACAGCTAATTTAAAATGGTGCAAACATTACCACAATCGCACGTATGATTTTTTCGGAAGTTACCTCGCGGATGTAAAGAAAATGTTATTTTTTTCATAAATTCACCATAAATCGAAATATTGTGCTAGAGACTTCCAATTTGTTGCAAAATGAAGGTAAATGCTTGAATATTACTAGAATATAAGCGTTTTAGCTTACAATTGCGTTTTTTGACCATTTCGGTAGAGTCAAAGTTGACCGAAGGTTGAAATTTTGGCAATTATCGTTATTTATATGAAAATATCTCAAAACTGATAAAAGCTACAACCATGGGTTGTTTGTAGTTGTATTGTGCATGAAATTCTGCACATTTCCATATATAAAACTTTATATAACGGCTAATTTTAAAATGGTGCAAACATTACCACAATCGCATGTATGATTTTTTTCGGAAGAGTTACCGCGCGGACGTAAGGAAAAAGTTTTTTCATAAATTTACCATAAATAGAAATATTGTGCTAGAGACTTCCAATTAGTTGCAAAATTAAGGTAAATGATTGAATATTACTAAAATATAAGAGTTTTAGCTTAAAATTGCGTTTTTCGACCATTTCGGTAGAGTCAAAGTTGACCGAAGGTTGAAATTTTTGCAATTATCGTTGTTTATATGAAAATATCTCAAAATTGATAAAAGCTACAATCATGAGTATTTTATTGTAGTATTCTACATAAAAATGCGCACATTTTCATATATAATACTTCATCTAACAGCTAATTTACAATGGTACAAAAATTATGTCAAAGTGACGGAATAATTTCCGAGATGCGTCACAGATACTTTTCAGTGCGGCAAAAAAGAAATTCGCGCTTGCGCGCCTGCGTAACGATTTTAAACAAAACAACACCTTGATCCGTGAACTCCCAGCATCCCCCAAGGCGCGTGATTCAAAAGTTTTAGGCTGGTAGGCCTATAAGTATTTTTCCGCGAATTTAAAAAAAAACTTTTGTAAGTCGACGTAAATACGTCCATTCGGCACACGGGAGACAAAAAATGTCGACGTAAAATACGTCCAGTCGGCATAAGAGGGTTAATATAAAAAGTGCAAATATGTATATCCTTCCAGATGACAATCTACCTATAAAAAAAGGAAATAGATTGGCATTTAGTGCTTCCTGCACTGACAACACCAAAAGTGTACATTCATATACGTATCTGGATGACAACTGATGCTTCCTAGCTCTAAGGTCAAATCTAGCAGGATAATTAGCCTTTTGGTGCAGATCTAAATACTATATGTATAACAGTTGTTTTATCCATTCAGGGTCACATTTCATGCTTTTACACTACAGGCCTTATACGTATAAACTTTTTCATAAAATCATCTCTAGCCATGTATAACCAATCATTTTCTCTCCCAGCATTAAATTAAACTGACTTTGTTTCAATTATATGTATTGTATTGCAAACATTTTGTAAATTTCTTCCCCATTCCAAATTCATGTATGCATCCTACAGTCTGCAAATATTCCAGCCTCCAGTATCAGTTTTCATACTGTAAGCTATTTCTCTACTTCCCAAAAGATCTCCCCTTTTCATTCATTACTCACACAAAACAGCATCAGAAAACATAAAAAATCAAGTCTCACTCCTTTTAAATTCTCATAGTTTGTTATTTGGCTTTACAGGTAAAATTCATCCATATAAAAGTTTTAAAAACTAACCAATGATATTAACTTTAATAGTTTTTAAAAAATTTTAACCAATCATCTAAAACCTCTTATACCACAGTTTATACAAGAGAACTGGGCCTAATGAAGTCTGTTTTAGTTAATAACTAATACTCAGGATACCACACATGTAAATTTAAGATATCTACCAAAATACCGGTACTGTTATCTATGGATATACATATAGTATACACTAACAGTATGTGTAAATACTGTCTGCAATTATACAAATATCTGCATGCATTTTCATGAAATACAGTACTGACACTTTATTATCTTCTAAAAACATTCATTTACTATTACTGGTAATAACTAAATGGCACAGCATTGATTAGTACAAGCACATTCAAACTAACTGTTTTATTTACATGCTAAGGAAACATCTTTTCTAAAAAGCACAGAATGATGAAGAACAGATTATTACTGTTGAATATTTCACACATAAAGTAAAGAGATTGAAGCTCCTTTCTAATTAAGCAACAGTAATCAGTTTATTGTACAATAATACAATGTGTGGAGTTTTTTATATTAAAAATTGAAGTTGAGAAAACTCCAGAAACTTTAATTGCAGTACATAATTATTTCTATGGCATCTTTTCAAAACTAGCTTAATTCAGTTAAGAAATCTCTCTGCTTTTAAAGAGCATTGTCCAAGCATGAAAATAGGTTTTATCATTAATTACCATTCCCCAGAAATAAACATTTGAAAAGTGAGACAATTCCCACATGAAATCAATTACACTTCATTCCCAATATAGAGTAGTAGAATTCCTGTTGTATTAATACATAAGCCCATTAGTATCTACACAGAAATCACACAAGTAACTAGACCATCAATAATTAAAGAGTAAGAATGACTTCAAAGGCTCCTCAAACATAAGCATTAGTTGAAATAAAAATCCAGGATCACCATCTTTCCCTAGTGACTTCCAAACATGCTTCTACAACCAGACTCATGTATCCCTCCTGGCCCATCTAACAATGATATGAGAGAGAACAGAATCTTTTGCTTCACTGAGACAATACATTGACACCACAGAAATTCTGAATACTGATATGCACATCCTTTTCATGGCTGACCTTTCTTTCACTTTGTAAAATAACATTTGTTCATTACAGGACTTCACATCCACTCTTCAATACAACAATAAAGAAAGTTTCACGTAACAACTGAGATCATTTTATCCTAAAACTTCCACAAATACTGTATTTGTACTTAATTTTCCATCTTAGATGTTCATCATTCTTCACAATTACTAAAATACCACCTACTCTCTATATTAAACAATTATGTAAAATTAAAAAGTAGCCTAACCATACTCTTGACTTCATAAAAAAAACTTTGAAAGAGAGTTCATAAATAATAAAGAATTAACAGAATACTCCCTTGTCCTTTTTTTCACAAAACACTATTATTTTCTAAAGAGGAAAAATATGTCTCCTATTACAAGACAACCAAATTTACAAAATTGTAAGCTCCTTTAACCTGTTACCAAATATCACAAATCATCAATCTGCACTCTTTCCAAATGAAGAATTTATACATCTCACATAAAAAAAAATATCATAGTAGTAAAACAAAACAAAATATATGATAACCTTAACATAAGCCAAAGGAGAGAAGGAAGATTTACTTTTTTAGACGTGGACAATCGCATCATTTTTAAAAATGATAAATAGCTAGCTCTCTTCAACCTCCAGGAATTACTTAGAATTTGAAAGCCCAAAAGACAGGAACAACCACTAACTACTTTTTTATTCAATACGGTAACTACAATAAGACTGTGACATAAACCACTCCCAAGTACTAGTACATGCAAAATCAAATTAAGTGCACTAGTGTCATCTAAAGAGTGCAAATGGATCATTATCATTAGGAGCTCTTATGGGTGGATACTCTTTATAGCCATGACTGTAAAACAGTTTGTAAACAGCTACCATCTTATATTCATGCTTTGAGTTTTCTTGGGCTTTCAAATATAAAATGTAAAGAGTATCTAAACAATGGTCTTGACAGAATTTAAAGTTAAAATTGATGCAAATACATAAAGGTCAACACAAAAATACACTTTGTAAATAGAAACAGGTCAAGAACATTATTAATGTCCTAATAATTTGCAACTTAATAGTGCAATGCAGTATAGGATATAATATACTGTATGTAAATGCAGTGCATATGAAAGTAACAGATGTGCTCCAGTTGTGCAGTATAAAAGTCAGTATCTGAACCATCGACTTGTAGCTGATAAACCTATAACCTTCAGTACTTACAAGAATCACAAGGACTCTCTCATCAGTGTAATACATTCCAAATCACCAAAAGAAAAATCATTACTTTTATTATCTGTAAATTAGAATGAAAAAAACAGAAATGTGTGGGGTGAGGAAAATAAAAAAAAAATTGAAGATCACCATGTTTCTAAAGGCAGGTTAAAAATACACCTGTACAGTTCCTCATGAGAATTATTGTACATATTCCCTTATATGTTTAATTCATGTTTCTAAAAGAAATGTTGCAGAACTAACCATACCTTAGCAATCCTCTTGTCACAACAGACATTAGTGACTAACTAAAGAAGTAAAACTTACCTGCTCAAAACTCTCTAGTCTTAAAAGAGAATATATGTGAAGAATTTAAAAGGCTGACAATGCAACTTACTTCAAATGCCTTAGACATGCTACATACAAATACTTGCTCATACATCCTAATATGTCCCAGATAAAAACAGTACTCCCAATTAAATAATGGAAGTTGTTCTATGCATATCACATAGTATTAAAAAATAAAATAAAAAATCTCAAGACTTACTTCATACTCCTATAAAGTCCAATAAAACTGAAGTACCTTATTCACAGATAGCCACCAGGTAATCCTAAATTGTTTACACACACACGGAACAGCAAAGCTTCAGTGTACAACTAACATAGAAGAAACAATCTTAAGTAAAGTAAAAACTCAAAAATGACACATGCACAATTTAGCCCAGGTACAATATTCAACCATTTCCTTATCAACAGCTGTCATTTGCATGGATATTTTGCACAAAATTTTCATCCTTTTCATATGTCAACTGCTAACCATTTATACAAACCCATTAATCATAATCTTGACTGAGTAGAATACATCCAGGGGCATCAATCCAAAATGATGCTAAGAAAGAGCTGGCATATGCTTGGCAAACTCTACCTGGTCCATGACATCAAGTTTATTCATTCTTCTGTTGTCTGAAGAGGGGGAGGAGAAGAGAGGAGGACAGTAAAAGTTATGAATAATGAGTTTTTATAATAACTTGTTTTATAGTGAAAACAGTTTATTGCAAACCAATCAATCACTGCATGACATCAGTCGAAGTTCCTGAATAATGGGCATTCCCATAAGTAAAGGATCTTATGGACGATGAATCCAAGAGAGTATACTCAACCAGGGGTAAGGAATGGTACTCCAAGAAACATATTTTCAGTATACAAGATAAACAAATGACGAATTATATAGAGGATGAGGTTGAATGATGCAAATGATCTAACCCCCTTCCCACAAAATGTACATGACCAACAGCAGTGAGTACACCAACAGTTTTATGGGCAACATCATGAAAGACCAAACTTACCAAGTGCTCTAACAACACCAGGTGCCCATTCTGAGAATGGCAAAGAGCTCCAGATAATAATTAAAGGCTGGGAAAGATGAGAAGGATAGAACTTTATGAGCCTTGATCCTAAGCATAGAATCTTCTGATATGTTGATCTTCAAGATGGAAATGACAGCCCAAGTTTATGGGCCTGTCTTAGCCTCTACTGGAACCATGGCCAGCCCATTTAGCATGATGCCCTCATGAATACAGTCCAGAAACACTGCCAGCAGAAGCTCAAAAGTCATATATGGAGCAGTCACAAAATCCAATTGCATAGGCATAGCTGGATGCTTAATGTTAAAGATATCACAAACTAGTGTAATCAAATTTCACTCTATCAGTTGTCCAAGGAGTACCAGGCAAATGAGATGGGTCACCAAACACAGATGGGCCAGGGGTAGGATAATAGGCTGAAAAGGTAAAGTATTTGCTTGCAGTGGATGGAACACCAGACCCAACCCTTCCCAGGAGCATCAGGAAGAAGCCCAATCAGTGGTGGAATCTCAAGAGTAGGCAAAGACTACAAGTCTGAGAATGGAGGAAGCACTGGAACAAGGGCAGGCAAGGTAATTGGTGCTGATGAAAGGGTTACCAAGATAACTGAGGTAGAAGTGGACACTGAGGTGAATGAAGCTTCTAAGGATGGGGTAAATTCCAAAGCAAGAATAGACAATAAGGTACAAAACACTCGGGATCACTTTACAAAAATGATGAGAGATGAAAATACATAAGACACCAATGCATTAAAGATGAAAGTCACAACACAAAAGTTTCTGTCAAATGGTAGCATGTTTTGACAGCTGCAAGGTGTACAGCATAAGCATGGCATCATGGACCAATCAAAGTTGGTTAGGTATGCAAAGTTCCTTGTAATCTCACTAACTGGTGCACCTGGATGCATCCCACACATCAAAGGTTATGATAATTGGTCTATAATAACAAGTGCTTTAATAAATATTCTCATTTAATCACAACAGAAAAGGAGAAAATGAAAATAAAAATGCTTTCACTAATATCTAATTCAATACCACCTGAACAGCAAGGTCAAAAGAGATTAACAGTAAAAGACAGTGAGCAAAAAGGGACACTGCAAAGAAACTTTGGTATCATCTACAGTAGATCACACAATACACACTATAAACAGTACATATTGCCTGAAAGGGATGGGAATTTCATAAAAATGTATTGATTAACAATTATGATAATGAAAGTTATGAATAATAGTCACGAGACCTAATAACAACATATATTTTCTAAATATAATTAGAGGGACAAAGCAAAATGAAAATCAAGAATACTGGATGCACATTTCTCACAATGTGCAGTGTGTATGTGTGTGGGGGGGAGGGAATTTCAATAATTTGATCACAATTACTGCTAATTCAACATGTGGAGGATGAATCCACTCAGAGTAAGATTACCTTTTTATTGGGTTTGCTCTAAACAAGTATGTAAGGATTCCTTCATTAGTAAATTACAAAACTTTATTGAACATAAGGATAAAAAAATCTAATCACCCTTTAAATATTAAGGGTCATCTGTATATGTACAGGTTAACCTTGAGCGAACTTAAATAACTCTTTCTATTAAAGGCTAGGTTGGATTTGGTTATGCTCACACATTCTAGGATCCTTTCTTTCAAAGTCATTAACTTTTAGAAGAAAAGTTTAATTTAATAATAATTAGCGTACACAAGAATAAATATATAAATGTAAACTATGTCAATTGAATTTGGTTATGCTCAAACATTCCAGGTTCCTTTCTTTCAAAGTCAATAACTTTTAGAAGAAAAGTTTAATTTAATAAAAATTAGTGTACACAAGGATAAATATACAACTGTAAACTATGTCAATTGAATTAAACACTCGTAATAACAAAGAAGATATGTACATGATAGTAATGTAATTTCATTTCTAATCTCCCCCATTACTCTACTTTTCTGAGCAAACAGATCATTACTGAGTTTCCTGACATGAACAATTTGAAAACACAAAATTTGACATTTACGTAACAAAGACCACCTTTTAATGGGAATAATAATACTGTAACATGATTTCTATAATTTGCATCAGATTAAAAAATTGGACAAAGAAAAGTAACAAAGCTGAGCATGCAGCATGCAAAGTGATTGAGCTATATTAGTCTGTACCTCCTAGCTGTTTGTCTAGACTATCTGAATGTTCCCTAGAAACCAAAAATGTTCTAATTTCTCACTACTTTACAGCTTAACCCATAAACGCCGAGCCGGTATTTCCAAAAGTGTCTCCTGTATGCCGGCGGCGTTTGCAAGTGAACGCCGAAGTGGAAAAAAGCTTTTTTCAAAAAATCACAGCACACTTAATTTTCAAGATTAAAAGTCCATTTTTGGCTCCTTTTTTTGTCATTGCCTGAAGTTTAGTATGCGACCATCAGAAATGAAAAAAAATATCATTATCATATATAAATATTGGAATATAAGACAGCGCGGAAAAAATTTCATATATAATTGTATACAAATCACGCTGTGAGCAAAACAGTTAAAGCTAATGAGTTAATTATTTTTTCATTGTATTGAACACTAAATTGCAATGATTTTGGAATATAACAAATTGTAAAACAATCAAAACAACACAGAGAAAATATCATCACAATATGATGCATGAATTCGTAACGCGCGGACATAAAATAAAAATTGTTTTCAAAAATTCACCATAAATCAAAATATTGTGCTAGAGACTTCCCGTTTGTTGAAAACTGAAGGTAATTGATTGAATATTACTAGACTGTAAGTGTTGTAGCTTACAATTGCAGTTTTCGACCATTTCGGTCGATTTAAAGTTGACTGAAAGTTGAATTTTTTCTATTTATCGTTATAGGTTGTTTTTTGTTGTATTCTACATGAAATTGTGCACATTTTCATATATAAAACTTTATGTAATGGCAAACATAAAATGGTGCAAAAATTACGACAATCGGACGAAAAAATTTCTGATTTTTTCAGAAGTTTTTTCAAAAGTTACTGGGCGGCCGTAAGGAAAAAGTTTTTTCCATAAATTCACCATAAATCGAAATATTGTGCTAGATACTTCCAATTTGTTGCAAAATAGAGGTAAATGATTGAATATTACTAAAATGTAATATTTTTAGCTTACAATTGCGTTTTTTTACCATTTCGGTCGAGTCAAAATTGACCGAATGTTGAAATTTTGACACACCATTATTTATATGAAAATATTTCAAAACTGATAAAAGCTACAACCATGGGATGTTTTTAGTTGTATTCTACATATTGTGCACATTTTGATATATAAAACTTTATGTAACAACTAATATAAAACAGTGCAAACATTACGAAATCGGACGAACAAATTTCTGATTTTTTCGGAAGAGTTACCATGCAGACGTAAGGAAAGTTTTTTTTTTTCATAAATTCACCAAAATCAAAATATTGTGCTAGACTTCCAATTTGTTGCAAAATAAAGGAAAATGATTGAATATTACTAGAATGTAAGAGTTTTAGCTTACAATTGCGTTTTTCGACCATTTCGGTCGAGTCAAAGTTGACCGAAGGTTGAAATTTTGGCAATTATCATTATTTATATGAAAATATTTCAAAACTGATACAAGCTACAACCATGGGTTGTTTATTGTTGTAATCTACATGAAATTGTGCACATTTTCATATATAAAACTCTATATAACGGCTAATATAAAATCGTGCAAAAATTATGTCAAAGTGACAAAATAATTTCTGAGATGTGTCGCTGATGCTTTTTATTGCGAGAAGAAAGAAATTCGCGTTTGCACGCCTAGGTAAAGATTGTAAACAAAACAACAGCTTGATCCATGAACTCCCAGCATCCCTCAAGGTGCGTGATTCAAAAGTTTTCGCCAAGTAGGCCTATAACTATTTTTCCGCGAATTTAAAAAAAATATTTTTTGCGTTGACGTTTCGTACATCAATTCGGCACCCAACAGACAATTTTCGTCGATGTTTAATACGTCCAATCGGTGTTTAATGGTTAAGTTTCTTTGTATTACTATACGTATTCACACAGCCCAAACATATAAGACTTCCTTTTAGAAAAAATATATAACTTTAACAATAGCATAAATCATCCAAGTGTCTTTCATTTGAATACACAGACTCCTGAACCATTTGTTCCAGCTGAAAAATTGAAAAATTTAGAAACAAATATACACATTAACTTATCTATTTGGTACTGCTAAATATAGATTACTATTCATATTCAGTGACATTACTAAAAAGTATTGGATAGAGATAACTTCTGGCGAGAGCTAATCTATTCTGTTGTAAAAAGAATCATATTTATGGAAGAAAGAAGTGGAAATTATTATAATGTATCAAGTAGATTAAGCAGATCACTAAGCTACTTTATTTAGCTCTCACAGGGATGGCCCAACAAATTTGTCTTTATTAAAGATAAAGCTCAGGCTGCATTTATTAAATTACAGCTTTTTTTACATTTTATAACTGGGTTTCTTTCAAATGATAAGCGTTCACACAGAACTCTTTGACCGATCAGCTTCAAAATTTGACATTTGCTGTTGATAATTGTTCAACACTTGGCATTACTTTACATTCTATACGAACAAGCATTTGTGTTGGAGCAAATCCATATTCTAATGGATTTGGTAGGTTTAATGCATAAATATATCACAATATACATGAATTCGTATTTACATGTAAGTATGCATCTAATTCCCTAAACCTCAAATTACTAAATATAATTCCAAAGTACATTTTCTATCTATGCCAAGATGAACTTGAACATATCTTTAGACATGCTGGGGTACATCCTAATCTAGAAAGTCACTCAAGATCAGAAAGGGATAAAATGGTGAAATTTTTGACAATCACAGATCATATGATGATATTAAGCAAATCTACCTGACACCTTTAAGAATATTTGCTACATTCTAGTGATATTGGTAAAAGATCTCTATCTCTCTCTATATAAACATCCATGACAAAAATATTTCTATAAATATCTATTAAAATCCAACAACAATGACAATCATCCATGACAAAAACCTAACATTCTTTCCAGCTCTACATAAAGCATGCATTATCCCATTGCATTCATCATTCCACATTTCATCATGACCTTAAGTATGGGACGAATCTTGTTACCTAGTGCTAAAACAAAAACAGAGAAATCACCTACTGAGAAGCCCATCTTGGTTTGCTCCAGACCATCATAAATAAAAACAATAAATCAAGGAAAAGCATGAGCCTACCCTGTTGATCTCGTTCCCTCAGCTTCTTCTCCATAATGACAGCGCGATCCCTTGCACGCCCTAAGAGATCTGCCGATGGTGAAAGCACAGGGGATTGGGGAGGGGGGGGGTGGCTGATAAATGGAAAAGTTGACTGGGAGGACTTTTACACTGACTACATTTTACTAGTATCTGTTGTGTGTGTTTTAGCCCACACCTATTGAACACCTCAAAATACTTCTACAGATAATACATGTCAAAGTGTGATCTATATGCCATTCCTACAACAATATTACAACTCAGTATTAGTATATATTTCATATATTTTAGCAAAGCAAACATATCTGCAACAGTACTATGACAGATGGCTAATAAAAAATATTTCATTGGGAGCTACAAAAATCTATAATTCTATAACATCAGTTATTATACAGTACATATAATACAGGATTACAATATATAAAATATATACAATATGTGTGCATGTGTGTCCATAAAAACTAGGAATTAATGCATGAACAATTCATGGCAGATTTCATTATCATTATAATGGAGGTACAGTGCAACCACAAAGAAAGCACAGAATTGTGAACTTGTCTTGCTTGCACAACAACAAAATCATAGCATAAGCTGTAAGTACAAAATAGCACCAACCAGCCCGAGAAGAGCCGTTGTTAGGCTCAGAGGACTGGATAAACTAACCCTTTATAATAATAATAATAACAATATAGCACTAAATAAAAACCTGATTCTTTATAACCTCACAAACATAGTATGATCCTGTTGATTACACGAAATATTAATACCTAAAGATACTGAAAAAAAAATCCCCTTACATACATCTTATGCAGCTTTCAAGTTTCTTACGGAAATTATAAAAGTAAAAAAACAAATGAAAATTAAGTCATTGATAGTCAACCTAAATGTGCACGTTTCCTATGCCTTCCATCATTGTTTTGATTTTTAACCTACATACATACCGTATATACTCGCATATTATGCGACTTTTGAAACCTAATTTTGAAGCTAATTTTAAAGGGGTCACATCATACACGCGGTATAAAATTAGCGTACTGTCTATACTTTCCCAAATCGGCAGATTGCGATAGTTACTACCGGAGGAAAACGGTAGATCTTTTAAAAAGTTATGCTTTACTTGTACTTCACTATATCCAATAATATTGTATGCATTCTCATATTACTATTGCATTTTAAAATACAAAAGAGCGATCGTGCGCCATTTACATTATTTTGGTTTATACAGCATGTTTAACTGTTCTAGACTAACCATCTATAATTTCCAAATCAGTTGATTAAGGCACAATACCGAAGGAATTTTTACTTTTTTTTTACTCAGTAAAAGAAACATTTGTTACTTGAACTATTATTTTTATTTTAGGATACGCAATTAAGTGAACATTTATTAAAGTAAAAAAAATGCATAAAATTAATAAACTAAAATCCTCCAAAGTCGGTCTCCGTGTCCATATTATCAAATACTGCTCTGAATTCTTCGCCATCAAGGCAGTCATATTCGTCATCTTCCAGATCTTTGATCATTTCATCTTCATATGGAAGGTATAGTCTTGTCACCGTGGCGAGCTCTCTGGCGTGGCTTTTAAAGATCTGCCCTTATGCTAATTTTACAAAAACAACAACTGCCCGTGTTTGACAGACCTTTGAATGTCCTTGAGACAAACCCTGAGGCTATAATTATAAGATTATAAGGGGTTTTCATTCCCAGGTACTTTAATCTCCTTCCTATTCGGCCCTGCTCTCTCTCTCTCTCTCCTAAATCCTCAGCTATCCGAGCGAGAGCTTTTTTTATGGGACAACATAGGCCCGCATTTCGCATTTTCCATACCTAATTATTTTGTATACGATTGCCCTTTCTCGGCTGTGAAGTTGATGTCTATCCATGGCTGTGAGATGACCAGGAATAACTTGTAAGTCGGTGTCAAAGTCACTCCACACTTCAGTCAGGCCAAAACTTTGCCATATCGCATTCAAGCAATATTCAGTCATTGTTTCCTATCTATTATTTTGTCAGAGAGAGAGAGAGAGGAGAGATAGAGAGAGAGTGAGGTGAGAGAGACAGAGAGAGAGAGAGAGAGAGAGAGAGAGAGAGAGAGAGAGAGAGAGAGAGAGAGAGAGAGAGAGAGAGAATCTGTTTGTATACATACGATTGTTTATTTTCTCACTCGTCAAACTTACTCTGTTATGCTATATTTCATATTTCCTTGCTCACCAATTTATTCTATACATACGATATTAAGAAATCAAGATGTGTAGAAGGGAGAAATGCCTCCAGACTGTACAGTCAGTATGGATTTAAACGCACGTGGAACTGGTTGAAATATTCGCAACAGCACCAAAATGAATGCCATGGTGATAGAAAATCTGACTCCATTTCTTGTTATTGCATAAAAAAACTTTATCAATCGTGAACCTACGTAATTTATTTAGAATTCTGCGTAATGGAAAAGATAATATTTGATATATGTAATGGGAGAAATGGTTTTATCTCTGTTGTTGTTATAAATTTGGCAGATATGCGATCAAACACGTGGGAGGACCAAAACAGCCCAGCCAGAGAGCTGAGCTCATTTTGTAAATACTATTGTTTGGCGTGCTAGGCTTACCCGATTCATTTGGGTGTGCGCTGCAGCTGCTGCTACTCAAATAATTGCATTTTTCTTACTAATCCCAAGAGTTGACCATGGAAAATCCCAAGATTAACCAAAAATCCCAAGATAATAAAATAATTGACATATGCCAAGCCTTGGAGTCCTAAATATTTACTCTGTCTGTCTATCAGGAAAAGATACTGATAAATTGAATTGACGGTATCTTTTCTGAGAGAGAGAGAGAGAGAGAGAGAGAGAGAGAGAGAGAGAGAGAGAGAGAGAGAGAGAGAGAGAGAGAGAGAGAGAGTATTGCAGTGTGTTCATGCTTGTTAAAAAATGTGCAGTACGGGTAATTCATATCTGGAAGAAAAAAAAATATGAATTTTGTTGCTGTCAGTCGCATGGACTAAATTTACAAAGAGCAGGGAACAAATCTTGACATTCCTCGAGAGATAGGGAGATGAACCAAGGCCATCTAGGATGAATTTTGTTTTGAAGCTATGTCAACCGCGTTAGTAAATAGGTATCATCTTCTAAAGAAATTTTTTTCTTTTCTTTTTGCGGAAGAATCTTCAAACCATTTTGCATTCAAAGTAATGAGAAGAAATCATTCTATTCTTCATGTAATCAGTAAAATACTTACACTAATAAAAACTAAAACTACGTATTGTATGCAAAACACACCCATCATCGTTAGCTTCGCGTTTGTAAACGTTCATTCTAAGAAATTCAGAGTAGTATAACTAACACCTGATTGGTTGGTTGGTAGCCATGGAGATCTGTTATCCAATGACTGCCCTCTGCTTCTGTTCTATTTATAGACATATGCCGTGGATGGCACTAGTTTTGAACGTTACCATGTTCGTGATTTTCTGACTGCTGACAGCAAAAATTACTCAATAATTTTCTTTATATAATTATTTCTTCCTGAAAACAATAATATAATATGATCATTTTAACTTTTAATGTATATAGTGGTATGAAAAATACCAGTGTGTCGTAGCGATGCGTCATCAATACGTATAGTGGTATGAAAATACCACATGGTGTTGTAGCGATACGTAATCACGAAGTACAAATCCTTTTCCCGGACCATCCTCAAAATTTTACGACTCAACTTCAAGATTGATATGGTGAAATATATTATATAGTCATACTTATTGTTAAAATTCACAAGTTGAACTGCAAAACATTATTATATTTTGATTGTCATGTACATATATTTTTTGCGTTTTACGGAATGTTTGTTTTGAAATAATAGCTATTAGTGAACATATGGTATTAATTGTCCCACTATTTTGTTAGAGGTGATCTTAGTTATCTCACAGTCATTTAACAGTATTATATTAATATTTATTTAAATAAACTGTAATTAATAAATAACAATAATGAAAAACATAAAAGGAAAAAATGTTTTTGCTGCAGTAGTGATGTTTGTTTGATTATGCATCTGACCTCACATTTCCGAAATCTGAAAAATTCCAAAAACCGAAACATCGGAATGTGTGTGTACTGCACATTTTTTTTAAACACGCACACAATGTCTACACATTTACTGATACCCGTTGGTGAAAGACTCAAATTACAGTATTTATTCCTGAGAGAGAGAGAGAGAGAGAGAGAGAGAGAGAGAGAGAGAGAGAGAGAGAATGATTTAGGACTTCAAGGCGTGTTATTTTTACAATTATTTTATTATCTTGGGATTCTTTTTTTATCTTGAGATTTTCTATTCAATTCTTGAGATTAGTAAGAAAATTACCGTAACTTGACTAGCAGCAGCACACATCTGAATGAGTCGGCCATTAGCATGCTAAACCACCAACCTTATGAACTGACGCTCTCGGAAAAGGAACTCGCATGATACATGAGATACATGACAAAACCACTGTTTATTGGTGAAAATTTGGGGGTCGCATGATATGCGAGATCGCACGTTACTCGAGTATAGTATACGGTATACATTATCAATTAAGCACAAGCATAATAAGGGAGATTCTTTGTTATCAAATGTTCTTTATAAGGGAGATTCTTTGTTATCAAATGTTCTTTAGAATAGGATATAGTGTGCCTAGGATTCATAGATTGTTTTATCAATATACGTAACGTCTTTGTTTAAAACAATCCTGTTAAATAAAATTCTATGCATTATTTCAACATCCACATTTTGCTAGGATACGAATACCTTCGTTACTCAAGATCTTTCCTCACATCATTTACCTACAGCAGAAGTTCATCAAATATGCAAACCACAAATACTGACACAAGATATAAAATTTCACTCTCTGATATACTGTATGTATTTTATAGGTAAATGCCAGTTTTGGACAAAAAAGAGAATAACATCTTAATTAAATAACATGGCACATTTTTACCAGAATAAAAATATAAAAAATTAAACTAAATATGTAATCAAACAAAATTGCACTGTACCTTTATCTTTTTCTTCATTTTAAAAACACAGTCACACACATTGAAAAATGACATAAAATAGGTTTATCTGACATTTTAATTATTCAGTGACAAAAATTAATAGATCATTCCTACATGAGACACAAAGGATGATTCCTTATTAGCAAATTTCAACTCATAAAAAAAAAGCCTCCAAAACTACCCATGAATTGTTTGTGTCACTGAACAGATAACCTTTATGTATATATCAGTACAACACAAAGGGATAACAAATATACAACTGATATAACAACATTCAGAGGTAGGGTTCTGCTAAGTCTGAATAAACAAAAGGACAAAAAGGAGCACTAAACACTTTACATAAAATGTCCCTGTTGTCACATACAAATGAAAAGGATTGATAAAAGGTTGCAGACTCATAAACGTATGTGTCAATAAAAAGAAGTCATGTTCATGGTGATTTAAACAGTGCATAGATGCATGATTTTCTGGTGGAAGCACATATCCAACAAGAGAACAAAACCGTTTCCTTTCAATGTGCATGAGAAATATGTATACCATGTGTAAAACAGAAATTAACATTTTCCCTTTAATATTCACATAGAAAGTGGGGTGGATAGGTAAAGAAAAGGTACACTTTAATAACACCACAATGTCAAGGGCTGTTGAGGATTAAAAAGCATTTGGTATTAGATACAGGGTACACACAACTCATAATTACAAATGAATACAACGAAACCTTACCATGTTTGTCTTTTTCCTTCATTTTTTTCTCCATTTCCCCTGCCTTATCCTTTACTTTCCCAAAGAATTCTAATTACAACACACGCACATACCCCAAGAAGAATCCAAAGCAGCATGGGTAAAGAAAAAAGTATGAAACATCATTGTGAACTACAGATTAATTCTATAACAAATACAGTTTGTATAATACATTAATCACTATACAAAAAATTAGTTGTAATAGTGCAACCATACAATTACTTGAGACACAAGGGTACTACAAAAGCAACTGTACTCAAATCATTGTCATACATAGATATTCAATACAGTATTTGCTTGATGAAAAGAAAATCCTACATTTGTTATAACAATGATAAAAGTAGAAGAATTACAGTACTATGTAATAGGAACCCACTGCAATATATATTCAGTACCTATAAGTATGTATAGTAGTCAGTGATAGTGAAAGCCACACATTAAAGAATTGCTTTATGTTACCCTGAAAGCATTCCATCCATGTTATAAATGTCATCAATTATAGTGAGCATAAGACAAAGAGATCTTATAGAAGATCTGAGAAAATTATCAAAATAACAATAAATATATAAAGTAAGTAAATTAACAACCAAACACATACTAATAAGCATACCACTATCATTCATCCAGTCAATACAGCATTTCCATCTCATCTACGACGATTCTATATAGCAGTCATACAGCTATAAAACCCTTATTCATTTCACTGAAGTAAAGCACACCAAAGAGAGAAAAAGTTAATTAAATCCAAACCTCTGAACAGTTACTGTTTGATGTCACTACATATACTAGTAACAAAGTCCATGAACATATTTGAAGAATTAAAATACACTTACCTGCAATTTTCTTTGCTGCCTCAGGTGAAGCTGGATGGGTAAGGACATTCATGCGGTGATACTGGCTACTCATGATCAAATCATTGGCTTCAAGGGTCCCAGGAGACATAAGCGTATACTCGTCACTAAGAAGTTGTACTGGAAAATGCAAAATAATCATTAAATAAGTACAAAATACCTGCAAATACAATAAGACTTGAAATTCAAATAAATCACTATACTAGTATGCCAGCTGCTTTCTAAAAGTTATTCAATTTGAAAAATAAAAGATGTATATATTCTCAAAACAATTTTTCATCTTATTTTTGTATAAACACTTTATCAGTCATTGTCAAAAGCATCTATATCGAATTACTTTGGAATGTAATTCAAAAAAATTCCAAAGATACTTAACATACAAAAGCTAATATCATCTATGCAATGCCAGCTTTTTTAGAGTTCAGTATTTTAACTAGTAATTGTTCCGCTTCACTTCTTGATGATAATAAAAATCTTGTACAGCTGCTTTTTTGTTTTGTTTTTTCCTCACTCTCTAAAGCACATGATGGTCACTAATATAAGATAAGGTCTACAAACCAACTTACTTATCTTATGAATAAACTGCTGAAAAGTGTTATAATAAAAAATTAAGGCAGGTACAACACACTGCAAGAAAAGTCATTACAGACTAAAATATGAGGACGAAAATTCTTTGGGAAGTTTCTTGTGCATACTTCCTTATAAATTGTTCAAACCTCAATCATCTCCCATAATTGATAACCAGAAATTTCCAGTATGCAGAAGTTGGAGACATTGCTGTGGTTTCTGAATTTCTAAAGCCAAACAAAAACAATGTTTTTATGATCAGATTTGTTTTTAGCAGACTTCCTGCATCTTATCAGCTCCAGTCACACCAAACTGAAAGATTTTGTTAAAACACAAAACAAAAATATCTATTTTTAAAAAATGTGCTTTATTATGAAAACACATTGTCCTTATGAACCCATTAATCATAAAATAGCATGAATCACTATTTAGGCGGTTGGACAATGGAAAAATAAAAGACAAGGAAGAGGAGGGTACACTGCAGTACAAGACACCCAACCGTTTAACAGTAATGGACAGTGGAGTAATAATGGACCAGTCAAATCATAGGAACTTCCCTAGGTAATGGTTTTGCTATGGAAAACATAATCTCAAAGATGTACATTAACCAAGTATAAGAGGCATAAAGGCAAGTGCTCAAGGGTAAAACATCTCCAAGTATCAGAACCATGAAGGATGAGATCATGAAGAGAAAGAAGTTAATGGATCCAAATCTCTCCTAATTGTTAAGAATACCCGCTCCAACAATCATTCACAGTGAGTAAACATCAAGAGATTTATGCATACGTAACTTTCATGTATGTGAGTATACAATCTAGCAAATATGTTTCAACTTTGCTAATTGTTCTCTCAATGGATGGCAGCGTTACAAAGTTCTTAAAACCCAGGGAAGAAGAAACATCACTAAATTTAAAAGCCATGACCTTGAGTTCTTGTGAGATTGCCAATAAGTTTGTGAAATGACCTGCTGACACCATGTTACAAAATTCTTTGAAACATGCATATGCTGATATTGATGACTCTTGTGAGGAACAGACAAGGGTGGAAAAATCCAATCCTTTGGATATGGGGTTTGATGGCTCTCACTGGGCAAAGAAGCTTACTTTCAGCAAGAGAGACAAAATACAGGAATCGTGAAAAATTCCAAGGACTAGCTACATTTATTAGAAGACAATTTTTGCTACAAACTCTGGGGGAAACAAAAGACCCAACAAAGACAAGAGCTAAAGTGAGAGACGTCACTTGTCACTGACAAGCTTAGAAGAGGCAAAGGTAACCAAGAACTGTCTTGAGGGCCAGATTCAGGAACGATGCAACTGCAATAAGCTCATACAAAGGTCTAGCGAGAATGCACAGCAGTAAAGTTAAGTCACAATTTATGAGGTTCAATGAGATTGACTGGGCAATACGATTAAACAAGTCTAAAATATTCTTATCACTAAGCCATGCTGGAGGATGACTGAAGATATAGAGGAGTAATGACCCATAAACTGATAGCATTGGGTCAATTTCAGTCGTCTCCTCCAAATGGGAAGAACTCTTGGGTCATCTATGAATTCTCAAAACCACTCTTGCTAGGGCTAAAATGAGTGATGAGTCACCTGAGAATTTGCTTTGAAACTTCACTAGAATCTGTCACAGTACTCTCAACAGGGGAAAGACATAGATTTCCATTCTGTGGCCAAGGTTGGAGCACAGGGTTCACTACCCATGGCCCTTTGTACAACACATTTTGTGGGTCTATTAATTTGCAAGATATTTAACCACTAATCATTGTGAACTGTTCTAGAAAATAACTACAAAGTAATGAAGAGATTCAATTACAGTAATTGCATACAAGAAAATGAATGTGATACTTACCAATTAGGGCTTCGATGTCAAAGAAAAGGACGTGAGAATTAGCATCTTGTTTGTTTGTGCGTAACCCTTGTATCATTAACGGACAAGTGCGCATTTTGGAGCTATCATGAATGTCTTGATGATTATTCTGTTCACCCAGCACTTGTTGGATACCTCTCTGTTGACAGAAAAATTCCAGGATCACTGGCCTGTACAGCATAATTTAGAATATATATTCCATACTAAATTTAAAGAAAATCATTTACTTTTCCTTTTCAACAACACAATTTTTCTCCCTAATCGGCATTCAATGAGTTCAAAGTTTCTGAATTACTATATATACTTGCGTAACATGCGATCTCGCATATCATGCGACCCCCAAATTTTCACCCTTAAAAAACGATTTTATCACATATCTCATGTATCATGCGAGTTAAATTTAGGAGACCAAACAACAATGGGCTAACCTCTTTTCCTCATCTTTATCCATTCCACTTTTTAGTTAGGCTAACCTCTTTTCCTCCATCTCTTAATCTGTCCCATCTTCTACTTAAGTTTAAAAAAAGTTAAAGAGAACGCCAAAAGTATTGGTTGTAATATATACTTGTTTGGAAAATGCATACAGCCAGAAACAGCTGATTTGCTATGAACAACCAATCCCATAACAACAGCCTTTTTGCTTAAATTTCAACCATCGTACAATAGTAAAAAAATTACAATTGTTACAATTGACGTTAAGGAGAATAGGACTGATATATTTTTACATTACAGGTAGTAGTCGACTTACTACCGCAATTGATTATGACCAACCATTCACAAATCGATTAGGACGTAAGTCGGCCTGTGTTAATTTTCCGTAAGAATATTATACTAGCCTAGCCTACACTAGGGTTATCAGTACCATCTTTGCATATAGGGTAGGCTAGCCTACACTACACAGCATACTTTATATATATATGGCATAGTAACTATAAATTACAGCTAATTCTCAGGTTCAATGCACATTGGCTTATGATAATTCAGTACATACAAAGAGAAATTGAATAACATTTAACATGTTAGCCCTGAGTATACAATGATGATGATATCGTGGTACATATATCGTATATCTTATGAATACAGTAGACTAGCCTTCAGTAGTATACTGTATCCAATTTCGGAGGTTCATTGCATTCTGACCCTGACATATCAGTAGAAAGAAAAAAAAAAAATGGACACAAACGGGAATCAGATTCGGACCAACATCGGCACACCTACTTGAGCAATGTCAGGCTGCTGACGGCTAGTATATTTACGAAATAAAAACAATGAATATGCATCTTTTCTATGATTCTTTTTAAAAAGTTATACATTACAGTATCCAATAATATTGTATGCATTCTCATATTATTATATCATAAAACTAACAAAGCGGTCAGTGTTTTGGCGAATACGTGTTTATTTCTCCGTACTTAACTCAATTCGGAGCGGATTGCCTTTCTTTTAGTTAGCGTAAAATATCTAGATACTTTACTTATATAAGACTGGGTAATTTGTCATTTTACTAAGTGTTTTTAAGTCGAAATATGAATTAAATACGCCTTGTGAAATAAGGTTTTTTTTTTCGTTAACAGATTGCGTTGTAGGCATGTTTATTGTGTAAAAATATTACGTGATTCCGTTCGCTATTTTCACTTCATTTCATCATAGTACAAACCTTTACCGTTACATTACTTATCTTTTATTGGCGTGAAAACAAAAGTAAAATGTGTTCTTTCATGAGCTGAAGTTTTGATTTAAATGATTTTCTCTCAATTTTATCTACAGTTGTGTTTGATGGCGTAAGTTTACTAGAGTTATATCTTTGTTGCCAACGCACGATAATAGTACTATATAGACGAAACTCGCAAACTTTGGTGAAGTGCCTTCAAACTCGACTGTAAACAAAATGAGAGAAATGTGTTTTCATCAAAACTATTGGGCACGAAAAGAACAAATTTTACTGTTTTCCCTCCAATAAAAGATAAATACGTAAAGCTCGTAGTATGTTGATGAGATAAAGTGAAAATATCGAACGGAATCTGTTGATTTTTGTTCACACAATAAACATACCCTCAGCGCCATCTACTAACGAAAAAATAACTAAATTTTGTTCACACACGATACGTTTTTAAGTGATATTTCCACTTCAAAACAATTTGTATAATGTAAAAATAACCTTGTCTCATATAAATAGAGTATATAGAGATTCATTTGCGCTAACTGGAAGCAAGAAAGTCGCTCTGATTTTATGTTCGACACAGCAAAACAAACTTACTCGCAATCGCCATCAGCTGATTTTCAAACCAAAACATGATTGTTATGTTTGTATTTTATAATAAAAACAAATAGAAATATGAAAATACATATAATATTATAGGATGCAGTGAAGTAAAACATAACATTTTAAAAGATCCATGGAAAAGATGCATAACCATTATGCTTGTATTTTATCATACGATACTAACATATGATATTACATACTCGAATTTTATGTCTCATGTAAGATGCGACCCCCTTAAAATCAGCTCCAAAATTAGTGCTTCAAAAGTCGCATGATATGCGAGTATATACGGTAATATCTTACTTGAGCTGCATGTCTAATGGCTGCCAAGTTCCGATGTCTAAGTCCACGAAATAAATGGACGGCAGGATTAGCAAGCCCCGCATCAGAACCACCACTTCCACTACCACCAGCTCCTGTAGATGCTAAATGCTCATCACAAGCTCCTAAAACTTCTTCAGCTGTTACACCCTGTAAAACACGGTCAAGATGACCTGTAAGGAAAACAAACACCATTATATATAAAATACAGTTCAGAAAGTAAGTACTGCATGCATACTACATCAGCATATACTGTAAACAGGCATAATGCTATCACAGAATCTGTAAATTTCCTACTGAAATTTCTATTTCATCCTAAACTGTATACTTGTATAAACCAAAATTAAATGAAGTGACATGAAAACAAATCCAAATATATTTTAAGTACTTGATCAAAGGGAAAAGTTAACCATTTTAACTTTTTTTTAAACAATGAATCATTAATTATCAAATTTGGAACAGATATTCCCAAAAAGAGAGGGAGTTACTGTCTCATCTATAGCCTTATTCTTCTGCAAGCCTCATAATTCAGCAGATAATCTAATCAAGACTGCAAATGTGATTTTATCAATCTAATGTTCCAAGTCTCAAATAAAACACAATCATTACTACTATAGTAGTAATTTCTCTTTGTACCAGAACTAAATTACTCTAATTACCAGTAAACTCATCACTGTTTGTTTTTCCTGATAGCACTTAATAATCCTTTTATCTTTATGGTGAAATATGTGTATTGGCAGCACAACTGCTGCAGTATCCCATTCTTATTTAAATATAACTAGGGTGTTCCAATAACCTTGCCATAGATCTTGAATCCTTATCTTCTATTGTTGCCTAGACAATATAAGCTGTATGTATAAAATGACAAATTTTTAACCAATTTGTATTTTTCATAACTTACAAACCTGAGGGCTTAACATTAGGATATATACTCAGCACCAGCTGGAAACCGGTAAAGTTTAAAATAATTGTGTACGCAAGTGACTATTGGCATTTGTGCTTTGTCACGAGACATGTGGAGCCACCCACATACCCCTCAATAACTCTTGACCCTCTTAGTTATTCTTCCAACCCAGGTTAGTTGATAGAGGGGTAGTTAGAGGTGGGCCTTTCTATGTTAAGACCTCAGGTTTGTAAGTTATGAAAAATACAAATTGGTTAAAAATTTGTCATTTGTTCATATACGAAACAAACCTTCAGTCTTAACATTAGGATAGACTTACTCTTGGTGGGAGGTAAGTACTATTAACCAACTGGGAGTTTGCCACCTTTGATCAGTTTTCTGAATACCAGAATTCTACGAAACAACTGACCTGTATTTCCAAATCTAAGACATATGAATATCATAGAGTCAGACTTCTGGGTTCTAAACAATGTCATAGTTCATTGCATCCGAGGAAGATAAGAAGATCTGTTCTCCTAACAAACCAATTCATCCACTCATGTAGGTTTGTTATCATTCCTCTCCCCCTTGCTAAAGAGAGGAATGTCCTGCTACTGATAGGTATCTTACTGATACTAACCCTAACATATGGCCACTTCACTAACCTGTACCTTGTCCGTTCCAGCTTATGATGGTACTCTCTTCTTACTGCCCTAAGTAAAGAAGGAGACAGAAATTTGAAAAGGAAAGAGGCCAGTTAACTCCTGCATTTCACATTCATACCATCATCTTAGGCAAGATACCAACTGGCCCGCCAGGGGTACTGGATGAGTTACACCATTTGTTGAGCAGCCGCCAAAGGACCCAAGCAAATTGTGTCCAAGGACCTCTGGGCAACCTTATATATATACAGGAAATTGAAAATGTTATTGTTATGATACAATAAAGTTTGTTCATACTTACCTGGCAGATATATATATAGCTGTATTCTCCGAAGTCCGACAGAATTTCAAAACTCCCGGCACATGCAGTGGGCTGCCAGGTGGTTAGTACCCATTCCCGCCGCTGGGAGGCAGGATATTCAGGAATTCATTCCCATTCCATTTGCTATTCAGATTTTTATTCATATCCCACTGTGCCCCGATCTGAGGGGAGGTGGGTGGGTACTTTAATTATATATATCTGCCAGGTAAGTATGAACAAACTTTATTGTATCATAACAATAACATTTTGTTCATGAAACTTACCTGTCAGATATATATATAGCTGAATCCCACCATTGGAGGTGGGAAGGGACAGAATAGAAGGATTAGGAAACACCTCAAGTGCAGATGATTGACATCTTGATTCCTTACCTGTTAGCATAGCTGACTTCTTGATTACTGTCACCGAAGTCTGCTTTTGCTTTACTAGAGTTGCCAACAAGGTAGTGACCTGTGTAGTTGGTGCGCTCTAGATGATCTGTCAACGGGAGCGTGACCACAATGTGACTAGACCATATTGACCATACTGTGAGGGCAACGAAGCTAAAACCACCACCTGACCTAACCTATCGAAGTTAGTCCCATAACTTCTAGGCTAACGAAAGGGAAAGCGCCTCAAGCGACCAACCCTTCAAAGTTAAAAGCACACCTATCCCTTTTCTATAGGATAGGATTCGTGCTGCTTCCTGCCTCCAATAATATTTCTACAGATATGTATGGTCCTAGCGACTCGCAGATCTCATATGTCGTCTTCACATCCCGTCGGGAGTGTGAAGCGAACACAGAGTTGCTTCGCTCAAACGTGGCACTCAGGATATTACTGAGTGTCATGCTCTGTTGAAATGCTTCCGAGGCCGCGCCCTCACCTCGTGAGCATTTACTTTAAAAGGTTTCAAATCTTTGTTCAAACATGACGAATGAGCCTCTTAGTAAAGACTCCTTAAAACAACGCCAGGGCGTTCTTCGACATGGGCAAGTCTGGTCTTTTTACGGAACACCGCAGATTGTCCGAATGACCTCGACTTTCTTTAGTTTTATCAAGATAAAACTTGAGAGTCCCGACAGGGCACAGGACTCTCTGTGGCTCTTGCCCAATAATTTGTGCCATCCCCTTGATCTCCAGGTCTCTGGGCCAAGGGTTAGACGGGTTTTCGTTCTTAGCAAGAACGGAAGACTTAGAGGACACCGAATTATGTCCTCTAAAGCCAAAACCTCTGATGATGGCTAAAACCTCACTAACCATCTTTGCCGCAGCTAGAGTGGTTAGAAAATTAGCCTTTCTGGTTACGTGTATTAAGTTTACAGAAAGGAGAGGTTCGAAATGCTTTGACATCAGGAACTTCAGACTACATCTAAGTTCCATGCCGTAAGCTTCGATCTAAAAATTTTCAAGATTTCCACAGACCTCAAAGATCGTGAAGGGCTTTGTTGTTTGACAGATCCGAATCTCTGAGCCTAGAGGCCGTCAACATATTTCCGTATTCTACAATAGTTGGGACTGCTAGCTTATCCCATACTTCAGACGGAATGGGAAGGCGGTAAAGTAATTCACAGAGGTCAGAGGTGGAAAAAACAGTCATTCTTCCTGCCCTATGTCAGAAACGGCCCACTCCGATTGGTACACTGCAAAATATGCAGCACTGCTTTGCTTTGGCAATGAGACTTGCAATTAATCTTGAAGATCCTCTCGCTTCTTGACAGTCTGAACGCATTCATACTCAGAGCGGAGAGATTTTAGGTACCTCTCGAAGTGAGGCTGTTAGAGTAGACCGATTCTCTCGGGAAGGGTCCTTGGAAAGTGCTCTCTGAAGGACGTGACCTCTGTGAATCCAGCCTCTCGAAGGCCAACATGGGGCGATCAGCGTCTTTCTCACTACCCTCTGACGCCAGCGATTATCTTATTACATTTCCTAAGCTTTTGAATAGGGGAAAAGGGCTAACCAACTATCCCCATTCCATACTATAGGATGGCGTCTATTGCTACCGCTCTCGGATCGAGAATAAGGGCGCAACGTAGAGGAAGCTTCTTCGTCTTCAATATTGCAAAAACTACGAAAGGACGTCCCCAAAGTCTCCACAACTCTCGACATACTTCTAAGCGAGGATTACTCAAACGTCAGTAGTTGCTGCCGTCGATCGAGAAGATCCGCACGGACGTGCAATCGTGTAACGAACCTCTTAAGGATCGTTACGTTCCGTGCCTATGCCGATAACCATCTCTCTTTTCTTGGGATATGAGAGAGCTGCGGAATTATCTGAGATGATTTGGACCACTCGACCAAAACCTCACTCTTCGAGGAACTGGAGAGCCAACCAAATTGCTTCCAATTCTTTTAGATTATGTGCCAGGACCTCTGTCCGGATGCCTGGCTCCCTCTCAGTATCACCTGAGGTGATCCTTAACCCATTGAGAGACGTTTAGAATTATCTCTAGATCTTTGATGTTATTTCAGTTCTCCTGTAGGAAAAACTGTAGAGGTCTGAATTGCAGTCTATTCAGGGAAACAAGCTTCTCCAGCGAGGAAATGGTCCCCAGCAGACTCATCCATTCCCTCACTAAGCATGCTTCCTTCCCTAATAAGGCTGCGCTTTGCATAAGCAGGAGAGCATTATTATAGTGCTATGCTGCGGTAGACGTACAGAATTCTGTTACAGTGCGGTAAGCAGCGCCGAACATGTCTAAGAGATATCTCTGTTGAAAATTTCTTAGCAAAAGGAAGTCGTTTATTCATGATTACCAGAAATCCCCTCAACCCGAGGCGAAAGTCATGATTGTAGGGCAGAGATACGGTTCGTAAATCAATCCCGCGGGAGAGAGAGACGTAACCGACTGAGCAGTACAACGAGCTACCTAACACTGAATTGGTGACAGTGTGAGACACTGTGACAGTTACAGGCAGCTTATGTTCACCTTCTCGCAGTCTTATGCCGAGTTGCCAGCTATTCTATTCATCTAAGGAATAGATTTTCCATTAATTGAACAGAAACTCTCAAGTTGGCATATTTAAGCGAAACAGAATTCGCTAATACAGAAGCTGATTTTGTGTTGTCGTAACATTACGCTTAATTAACCAAATGTTAAATCGGAAACTCCTGGAAAGTTGCCGGGAGTACCGATTAAATATACTGCGTCATCCACAATGACAGCAACCTCTCGTTTCGCACTATTCTGCCTGAGTTACCAGCTACTCTCTCTACGAAGGAATATGGTTTTCGGTTACTATTATCATCATAAGAAAATTCTCAAGCAGGCATATTTAAGCGAAACATAATTCGCTACATGCAGAAGCTGAGTTGGTGTTGTTGTAACAATACCTTCAAGCATTGTCCTTACACCGGAAACTCCTGGAAGTTTGCAGGACGGACCGATTAAATACATTAAAATATACAGTCCTTTCGGTTGCCATCTGTAGAGGTAACTACGATATCGTATATGACTTGAACTTTACATTAGTAATATGACGCGAAGATAAAATACATAAGTATTGTAGTCACTTGAACATCTAATTCTCTACTACATTCTTTCCTCGACGAGGAAGAGAGAGAGAATGGAAATCGACTGTCTTCATTCTCTTTGCCAAGAAAAGGAATAATATTATTCAAATGGAAATCCTCAAGTGAGAACCGAAGATCGAAAAGGAAAGTTCAAGCTTCTTATGATATTTGACATAAGACTTCATGGACGTAGTCTTAAGTCTTTTTCCTGGATGAGCCTCTGACTAATGAATGAGAGCTCTTTCGAAATTTTGTTACTTATCCGCTTATGCGATAAAATGTTATTAAGAACTTTGTCAATGAGAACTAACCCAATTGCATGACGGAAGTAATCCAGGAATTCGAGCATATAGCCTTCCCGATTCCCGCAGAAATCGAGGAAGGGGCAGGATTCCTGATTAGAGACTGGGCTTACGACAGGAAGGACCTTAATGTTCCCCTTCGGCAGCGCAATCCCGAAAGCAGACGAGGCGTTTTATGACACCGAAATCTGCTTACAGTTTTCCTGGAATTCATCAAGTGATGGATTCTATTGAACGCTCCCTTCGTAGAAAGCGAAGTAGATCTTGACGAGACCAAACTCCTTCCACTATTCGACGACGCCTCTTGAAGAGTGTTCTTGGCAGGAATCCTGCCTAACGTCTTGATGCGTAGGACGCCTATCGTTCTGAAGAACGTCCTGGCAAGTGCTCTACCGAGCGTCATGACGTGTAGGATGCCGAGCGTCTTCAAAAGCGTCCTCGCTAAGCGTCCTGGCGAGCGTCCTCTGCTAGCGTCCTGGCGAGCGTCCAGATGTGTAAGACATCGAGCGTCTTCCAAAAAGCTTATCAATGTTTATGACGTCGAGCGTCTTCTGAAAGGCCACCCGAAAAGCGTCCTGGAGAGCCGCACGCTGCTCCTGAAGTGTGAGAGCACTATAGGAAGACGTAAGGCTATCGTCTCCAAGACGGCCTTAAAGACTTTCGTTACCTTCTAACAAAGACGGTGGCCGCCTGTGCAACATCTTGCGTCTTAGTAATGCAAATGAACATATCCAGACACGCGCTCAAAAAAGGAACGCCGAGCGTTCCGAAAGGCATCGTCGCGAGGTGCTTGCCGAACGTTCCTGATTGCATTCTTTGAGCGTCTTGAAGAGCGTCCGGAATAGAAGAGCGACGAACATCAAGGGAAGCGTCATAGTGAAGTGACGTGCGTCAACACGAGTAACTTGAGAGGCTTCCTGGCGAGGGAGAGCCGCTCATGAAACGCGAGCGTCCTAAGCATAAGTACGGTGATCGTCATCAGGACGAGTCTTAAGGACGTTCGCCACTCTTGACAAAAACGACGGCCGGCTGTGCGACATCTTGCGTCTTTGTCACGCTCATCGACACTGCAGAAGGGCATTTAAAAGGGACGCCTGTGTGTTCTTGGGTATGAGGAATTCTTTGCCCTTCTCCTGTCGAAAACTAGGATAGTCTGTCCAGTGTCATCTCTGTCCGCTGACAGAGCGTCCCTTAGGGACGAGTAAGATGCGTCTTGGCGAGCTGTTTGACTATGCAAATCAGCTTGCCGGACGTCAGCTTATGAGCTTGAACAATATCCCGTTTCGTAGTAAAGCGAACGTCACATAACGTATACATAGCGCCATGAGGGGAGGAGGAAACCTTAGCCGATGACAAATAAGACCTCCTTGGAGCGTCCACCAAATTGGCGAAATCTCCTTGAGAAGAAGACGGTGCTTTCAATCCTGCTTCTTCTCCTGTTTCGTACCAGATACCAGCTCTCCCTTTCAGTCTAGATGGAGGAAGTGCAAACGAAGTCTTCCCTTTAACCTTCCTTGAATCCATCCAATCCTGGACTCTCTTAAACGCTCTCTTCGCAGAGAGCGAAGTGGCCATCTTAACGAAGCCAGGGGCCTTCCTGGCCTTCGATGAGGCAAATTGTGAAGGTGGAGCGTCTTGGAAAGCAAGAAAAACAATCCTTGCTACAAGAGTAAAGACGTTCCTTCCTCTCGATAGAGCGTTGAATGTCTCGAAAGGCGTCCTTGTGAGGGTCCTGCCTTAAGGAAATTTTTAATCTCTTGACCAAGACGACAGCCGCCTGTGCGAACATTTTGCGTCTTTGTCACGCTTATCGATATTAAGTCAAGCTGAAGGGACGCCAGATCAGTACTCTGACGCTCCCTCCTGACGAGAGAGAGGTCGTGAAGCATCCTCTTCTCTGAAGCTTCTTTTTTAGAGGGCGCGAGTCCTTTCGAGAGCTCCACCTTGCGGGGAGGACGCCTCAGGAGGACGAGAAGCAATCTTTCATGATTCGTGCACGTGCACGATCTTTGGCAGCCTTATCCGGCCGAAGGGACGCCAGATCGGTGGGGGGGGGGTTCCCGTAACCCTCCTTCGGTTTTCAACTTGCCCCCTGGTCCTGGCAGTACCGACAGAGGTTTAGACCTAGAGGCGTTATAGGGACCGATCTGACGCCCCTCCACAACACTAGGGGCAAAATCAACATCACTACACTCACAACACTGATTGGAGAGCGAGCACTTTTTCAAGCTTACTTGATGTATCCACCATAATAGAAAGGGCATTACTTCTCACAGAACTTCCTCTAGGCCCGTAAGCCATACCACAGGGTTAGGCAAAATAAAGTCTACTGGAGGTTAGTAGGTTCATTATCCTAACTTCTGTTACTGTGGAGGAAGACCTCCTGATTCTATCACGCTCTAATTTGCGTACATACGAATCATACGTCTCTTTCGGAATCAGTCAACATTACACTAATTACATTGATCTCTCAACAAAGAAAAACATGTAAACGTCATGTATACTAAGCGAGTGTCTACCGAAGGTTTCGGTAGCCTCCCCTTACCCGTTGCAGACAACAAAGTCTGAAACTAGGCTAACTAGATTCAGACATCATATGCAATGAAAAAATTTAAATTAATTTATGATAGCGTATGCCTAGCCACAAATCCAAGTCAATCATTCAAAAAAAATAAGTAGGATACTTAAGCGGCTAATGAAGTTTCAAAATCCTAGGCGGAGGTAATGGAAACAGGTGTTTTCACTACCGCGACAGAGAAAAATCTGAATAGAAAATGGGAATGATTCCTGATATCCGCCTCCCAGCGGCGGGAATGGGTACTAACCACCTGGCCGCCCACTGCGTGTGCCGGGAGTTTTGAAATTCTGTCGGACTTCGGAGAATACAGCTATATATATATCTGACAGGTAAGTTTCATGAACAAAGTGTTTTTTCATAACAAAGAACCCACTCTCAAATTTCAATGAACAGACAGACACCTTAACATTGCTCAATTTTGAGCTTCGATACAGTCACAGACCAACTGTCACAATCATTTTAACAGATATGTTCTTAAATGCCAGAAGGCCCATATTCCTCTGATGACCTTCTCTTCTGTATAACCTCATTGGTACAACTTGACAAACAAGGAGTTGGCCTGAATGATCGCCTCTGTTTGGCCTGTTCCTTTACGTCTACCACCTTTATGTTCTAGGTGACGTAGTTCTTTCTATAACCACAGAGTACTTTGACAAGTCAAAGCCAGCCCTGCTGAAGGTCCCTCACACATACTCCCACCATACTGAGCGTGACTAAGAAAGGTACCTGTCATCATGACCTGTGCTGCATTGACTCATTACCCTGGATTCTGGGGCAAATTGGAACTGATGTTCCAATCTACTTTTGAGTCTACGTAAAAAACCTGGTTATTGAGTACTCCCACTCTACCAAGGTCAGAGGAAGACCCCCATCCACAGTCAGTTTCCTGTAATGTGACTGGTGTGTGCGCCTGGTGGTAATCCATCAAGTCTACTCTGATACAGAGTATGTTTTCACTTATCAGATTGGAGTTCTTATGTGCCCCAGCCAGTTCACTGCACCTAATTCATCTGAAGATTACTCAGTGTGAAGTGATATTCACATGCCCAATCACCAGTCCAATGTATATCACCATACATGTAATTACCGAGGGACTTCCCTCTGTTCTGACAACCTCTCCACCAGATCATTGTCTACTGACCGAATGCCTTTAATGGACAGAAACCTCCACTATACAGGCAGTCATGGCCAAAGAGTCATTCTGTATATGTGAGCTAACAACCTTTAGAGTCGTGTTACACCCGAGGTGACACTCTACACCCAAAATCTTGAAACTATTAGTTCAAAAAGGGATACTGTGCAACCTCCAGACCTTGAGATATTAATTCTACCTATCGGTGGTGCCTCTTCCCCACGCGAACCTGGTAGCGATGATTGTGCTACGATAAACTTTATCAGTCACTCATCCTGGGTGCTCCTTAATTACTGGAACCCATCCTTCCGTTCGGTACATGGAGGAACATGTAGAACCTAGAGTTTGCGTAACCTCCAGGTTGTTCCAGTATAGCAAATGGAATCCTCAGGCTCCTCGAAGGGTGAAACCCCTGAGACAGCTCTTACATGGTTTTTCCATTACACGAGTTCCTCTCTGGATGAGTGGTTTGTGCACTCATCTGCCAAACTGATGGTCCGAGGGCCAACTCCCATCTCAGCCAACGTGGAATCAGACACACTTATTTCTGGTGATAGAAATTAATCTATCGATATAGTGCGGTTCGGATCCCACAATAAGCTGCAGGTCCCGTTGCTAGGTAACCAATTGGTTCCTAGCCACGTAAAAAATATCAGATCCTTCAGGCCAGCCCTCATTCCTAGGAGAGCTATTAAACAGCTCAGTGTTTTTGTAAAAACTAAGATACACTTAAAATCTCCAATTATATGGACTATATCATAGGAAAAACCCCAAGAGAATGTCCTATGATAATATATTCTATTCAGACACGTCTTAATTATCCTCCTCTCCAAGGAATTAATCTGTTAACAGGACATGGCTCATTTTTCCACAAGTAATGTTACTTCCCAACCACGAAACACCTTATGCGGTGACCTGTTACAATATACGGGCATATGTTCCACATGCTACCCTCCAAAGGGAAATCCTATATTGCCAGAAACCATCATGGTGCTATTCTTGAGTAACCTAGCCCCGTCACTTCACCCCAACTCACTCTTGAAGAATGGAAAACTCCCCACCTTCCCCTTCCGGATATGATGAGGTTCTAATGCCTTGCTCTGGCTAACTGAAGCTCGAACTCTCTATGTTAGGTTCATGACTTCAATATAGAAACTAGACCAGTATGGAAGAGACCCATTTGCAGATTCTAGCTTAACCTAGCCAACAACCACTTGGACTAGTCTTCCAATTAGGCTAGGACCCTGGTTTGCTTAGGTTAGGCTATGTTAACTCTTCCCATTAGGCTAGGCTAACTCCTCCATCACTTAGGGTAGGTTAAGTCCATCAGAGATGTACTCTTAACTAGGCTAGGCTAGTATAGACTAGCTTAATCTAGAAACTAAATGAGTTAGGTTAGGGTAAAGTCATTCTAGAAAGATTGGGCTATACATGCTAGGCTACAACCACAACCTTCTAAACTGAGGTGGTAAAAGTGTTTCGAATGGGTAGCCTAGGCACTAGCCTATGCTCGGCTATACTTATAACCTTACTAATTCACCAAATCTAAGATAGTAAAGGCATGTTCAAGCAGCCAGACCATGTTAAGTCATCAACCCACTGTTAAGCTAAGTACATGTACGACATGTATGTTGGAACCATCTAACCTATGAGTTAGGCTAAGCAGACCAGGCTAAGCTAACTAAGAATTGTACCACTCAGACTAATCTAAGATAGTAAATGCAGGTTCAAAAACTAAACCGCAACCATTACCTAGTCCAAGCCAGCACATGCATACCCAAACCAGTTAGTTCGGAGAGTCTAAGCTAAGAACTACTACTCAGATTAACTAAGATAGTAGCAGTAGACTCGGACTGGCTGGAATAGGCTACGAATATAACCACTTGTTAGGCTAAAAGGTAAGACCCAATTAGCCTGGCTATAGCATCTTTGGTTAAGAGTGCCCTATTTAAGCTTGGCTACCTTAAGTGGCGAAAGAAAGACGTTCACCTTTCCCTTTCGACTTAAGTTTCCATGCGATTTCATTAAGAAGAATGGTTCTACAGTACTTTCGAAGGAACCAATCTTTTGATTAACTTTAACTACTTGTGTAAGAGTCAAAGTGTTTGGTCAATATTCTTATTGGAAGAAACCAGATTATACCAACAAGTATATAAAACATGAGAATTCTTCTTACCTCTAAAGGTTTGAAGTTCTCTGGGGTCAACCCAAAGTATGCTAATTCCCACCATTCAGGCTGTATACGATTACTAAGAGGTATCCATATCCTTCCATCAATCCGTGCATTTTAGGTGTTGTAAAACGGACTCTACATGACTTGAACAAGATAATTCATACACTTTCGTATCCTTTTTCAAACCAAACACCATGTCAATCCCCAGGGGATGCATGCTGGCAGGTGTCTCCGTGCTCCCAAAAAGGTTATTGAATTGACTAATCAAATCAATCACCTCTGCATACGAAGCCAGAAACTCTTTGTTTTCTCTTTCCTTCAATTCTAACGCACTGTGTTCAGCCACAGGAGACGTTAACTCACTCCTACCCTCTGACAGACGTCCGGGTGCGTCATGGCCGTCCGACCATAAGGCTGCAGCATCTTTGATCTTTAATGGACACTGATGGCTCGATCTCGAATAGTCAGTAGGATTTGAGAAGGTATCTATTTGCAATACTATATACAAATATGAGAGCAATTTTATCATATTGCATTACTCTGACATCTAGAGTCCATGGAAAACGTTTGTAAAAGCATCGGCATATGTATCAAGTTCACCAACGGCATTGTAGTCTCTCTTAGACTCTTTGTAGTCACCACTGGCAACTCCGCGTCGGCCGCTAGCCCAGCGACCGTTGACGCTTTCGATCGTTCGGACTCTTGTAAACGGCTTAGTCCACTTGCTTTGAGCTTACCAGCTACTGGCTTCTTGACTTTCTTGCTGATTGGGCTGTGACAGTCCTGGTTCGAAGATGAAGAAGAATTAACTCTTCTCCTCTTGTCCCGAGGATCAGTCATGAAATCCCGTATCCTCCCAAGCTTGACTGTCACCATCTAGAGGAAGAAGATGAATCACGCCTTTTCTTTTTGTCTTTCTTAGCAATTTTCACCTCTAGATGATCTTATTTATTCTTCATAACTGTGTGTACCAATGAGTCAGAAAGCGTATGTGGTTCCGGAGTTAGCGAAGTAAATCGAGAATCAGTAGGCTGTGACGTCATGACTACCGCCATTTTGCAAGCAGTTTTGGCTATGACGTCATCACGCTTGATGGAAGCGTGAGGCTGTAGATGGTACTCTTGCAGCCAAGATCAAGAGACCCAACCTTCTGTGGCATTTCTACTTTACAAGGATGTGACAGACCTGGCTCAAAGATGAAGAAGAAATTATTCTTCTCCTCTTGGCACGAGGATCAGTCACGAAGTCCCTGATTCTAGCCTTTTCCAACTCTTCACAGCAGCCACACTAGACTAAGCTTCCATCATTCACTTGTTCGACAATTACAACTACTTCTTGTGCTTTCATATAATAGGGATGTAACAATCCTGGCTCGAAGATGAAGAAGAAACTTCTCCTCTTGGCTCGAGGATCAGCTACGAAGTCCCTATCCTTCCAGGATTGGCAGGAGAACGCACTGACGTCAAAGCCAGTCACCTAGGCTTGTTGACGCCTAAGTGGAAGGATACAGAGGAAAGACTTGTGTCTTTTCCATTTTGTGACTTATATCTCCTAACGCTTGTAATTTCTCTCAAAAACAATGTGCATTAAAAATCTCCAAATCTGAAAGCATAGTTGTAAAGTACTCTTGTACCTCAAAATGAAAATGGAAGCATGTCTTCGTGTAGGCCGCAGCTGTGAAGTGACGTCATGGCGGTCGCCATGTTTATGACATCACTGAGCATCTCGAATGCGAAGCCACCACCCTACCAGAAGTGCAAGGCTGTTGATGTTATTCTTGTAGGCATAGCAACCTGACATTAAAGTCTGCCGTGTTGCACTATGTTTCTTTACAGATGGCGATGCATCCGACCGCCATTCAGTGCACATCAGGAAAAAAGGGGCATCCATCACGTGGGACCCTGGATGGCCACACAACGTTATACAGCAAACCAACTGTCCTCCTTGGGTTGGTTCTCCTGATAAGCCTAACGCCGACCGCACACATGCATCATCTCTACCCACGTACTATCTGGAACGAAAACAAGATGTCGATGCACACCTCTCCCCGCAGGGAAAGGAGCACAATTAGTCATAATTACTTCCCAAAGCACATCCAGATACAACAAAGCTTTGGATTTACAGGCAATCCATATGAATATGTGATATTCCAAAGCACAGGTAACGAATTAACTGTACCTTAAAAGTTTCTGTGCTCACACCGTACTGGTCCTGGCTTGAAGCACCTACGACTTACTATACGATGAGTACCTCGACATTGAAATCGTCGAAGAAAACATCAGGGCATTTATCTGCTTCTTGCAATACCCAGGAAGTCTCGCAGCATGAGAAGGCTTCATGTTCACATACTCGGGAATTCCAAACAGCAAATTGAAAACAACAGGGGGCAAACTAAACCGGCTTTAAAAGGACGGAGCAAGGCACGTCCTCTCTTAAAGGCGGTAAGAAAATAACTAACAGGGTCACGAGTTAATGAGGGGTATGTGGGTGGGTCCACATGTCTCGTGACAAAGCACAGATGCCAATAGTCCCTTGCATACACAATTATTTTAAACTTTACCGGTTTCCAGCTGGCGCTGAGTATTTATCCTAATGTTAAGACCGAAGGTATGTTTCGTATATGAACAAAGTTTAATTTAACAACACTGGTAACATCAAACGGGACAGAGTTAGTTGGCAAGTAACAATAACTAAATGCTACATTTTCAAGACAGTTTCTCTACCAGCTGGCATAAACTACCTGTATAAGAGCAGCATGAAACACTGTATATGAAAGAAAGATAAAACTGTAAAATCAAAGTGCTCTTACCAGTTTCCATTTGCCAGACATAGACAGAGCCATCTTGTGTTGCAACAATAAGAAAGTCATGTTCTGGTCGCCACTTCACTGTGCTCACTGGATATAAGTGCTTAGATGCTAGCAAAACAAGTTTTCGTTCCTTAATGCTGAGTAACGCAACGCTGTGATCTTCTGATACACTACAAATGCAATTCTGGATGCGAGGCTGCAAAAAGGAAGCAGTTTTAGATATAAAGACAAATCTAAGTAACATAAGTTCATAAGTAACCTTTATACAAAACACATGAGAGTGAGAACCATCACATATGGGAGACTTACCATACATGTTGGTGGTGGCACTAATAGTTGCAAGATTTGCCCAGCTTGAACAACAAATCGATGAACCAAATTGCCCGTGTACATGTCCCAAACATTGATAGAAAAATCAATACCACCAGAAACCAAATGAGACATGTCATAACGTGGACTTTCACCATGAGGATACAAAAGACAATTGACTCGTCCCTGATGGCCACGCAATACCATTGGTTGAGCCCAATCTGCAACAAAGTAAAAAAAACTCAAAATAATTTAAACTTTATTGTGATAAAAAACATGTTAAACATCTGTTTCCTTTCATTTCGAAGTAATTCTTTGCTTTCAGTTACTTAGAATGTCTTGAACTGTGGTTAAATGTAATGTGCTTCATCAGTGTTTGCCTATCTTGACCCAATAGTTAAGTACATTGAGTTTTCTTAATTTACAATATCCTTGTTATATCAAATAAAAATGTACTGTATACACAATACAAAAGTAATATTATTTTATATGCCAAATAATATAATAAATTGGTATCATAACATTTAAATTCAAATACCCTTGCCTGGAGCAGACTTGAACAAAAAACTTTCAACAACTGAAACATAATATACATCATTGTGATGTTAAAGCAAATAAAAACTAAATCAAAAGGCAGTAACACAAAAATTACAGGCTTACTGTGGTAATGATGATGTTTGCCATGCAAGAGATGTAGCATAATAGTTTCTGTGGCAGGTACGAGAATAATTGACCCATCATCACGACCACATGCGAGTCGTCCTTGAAGCGGTAAGAATAAACTTGCTGTAATTCTTGGAGGGTGTTTTTCACCTTCCAACTGGTCTAAAACACCTGGAAAACAATTAATACAAAGACATTCAAACACACATGAGAAGGTATAAGGTACTGAAACCACAGAAAACAATTTACTCAGATTTAGAGTCAGAAATTACAGAATACATATATACTAATCATCTTTAATCAAATATCCTACAGAGGAATGGTATAGAATTATAAAGAAAATTATTATTAAGAGTGTAAATTCTGAATATGGTATCCCAGGTTACCAACAATATTTCACCATCACTCCATCTTGCTACATTATTAAGCTATGATACAATTACATATGTATATTTCATAATATGAAAGAAAATTAGTGTATTTATTTTTGCAGATATCACTTATTTGAATGTGAGCATGTAATAAAAATTCTCTTGTTATAAAATACTCATACACTGGTACTGTATCTAGAAAATAACCTAATACCTAAGTCATGACATACCTATTGGAGGTGGTGTCATTGCTGCCCAAGCTTTCATTATGGAACAATTTAATGTCGGTGTAAAGATGAGTGCTTTAAAGGGTTGAACCTGCTTAATTTGCATTAACTGATTATCAGACACATCTGCTAACCGCCACAACATCACCTTTTAAAAAAAAATTAAAACGAGTTAGTATGCCTTGGCGTCTTTAACATAAAATAAAATAGTAAAGAATTGGCAATTATACAAAAGAACAACTTCATGAATATGTAAACTCAGTTCGCTGAAAAAGAAGACATTATGCATGAAGATCTACTTTTGAAAATCAACTCCAGAAGAAGCATTACTATACATAGTCGTATGCTTACCATGTTTACATACTCCCAACAGGCATCTTTTTGATAACCTACTCATGACCTCTTCTTACTCCACAACTTTGCACATGTATCACTTGTTCTGTCTACAAGTTCAATCACTATGCCATCCAATTAAATACCAAATAGCCATGCAAATTCCACACTTGTCTTATCCCCTTTCACACTGAAGCAGTTACTCTCAAGTCTACAGATCCCAACACAAGATTCACATTTGTTATAAAATCTTCTGTTTTTAACAAATAACGCACCTTCAAATACATCTCAATTACCTGTACACTGAATCTAATACATCTAAATTAACTGTACACTGAATCTCAAATTCTATCTTAAGCTTTAGTTAGATCACTGTATACTATGGACAAGTATTCTCCTTTACTCTTAAATTTCTCTAAAAAGAAAAGGAAAAAGAAAAATTCAAAACTGCATCCCTATAGCCTCTTCCTAGTTAAAACCCACAGAGCTTTTCCTCAATTAATCCTTAACTTTTTCAACAAAAACCTTACCTTACGCATTTACACTATACTACTTAGTAATGATATGCCTTTATACTTCTAACACTCACCTCCAGCATCTCTCCCCTTTTACAGCAGCACAATCATTCCTCTCATACATTTCCTTGGAACTTTCATTCTCACAGACTTATACTTTACACACCCAGAGCAGCTAAACAGTTACGATATAGTATGTACCTTATATACTACAGTATACTTTATTCTATTAAAAAATTTTCAAAATAAAAGGGTACAACAATGTACTTACTTGGCCCTCACAGTCTCCTCGCAGTAGAAGTTTTTCTGCTCCATTGTTAACAGGGATGGTTAGGAATTGCCATGCTGGAGCATTGACTAATTTCTGAAATAGAGAAAAACTTTAATACTGTACTAATTCAACTGAAAAAGTTTTGACACCCCCAAATGAAAAGATACATACTTTCCTCTGCAAGTAATCATGCCAGATTAAAGAGCAAAATTTAAAAATATCATAATTTCTTTCAGAAAATTTGTTTATAAAATGTTACAATAATTTAACAAACATGAAAATACTGTAAAAAAATTATAAAATTATTCCTTTAATCCTAATTTAGGGTAAAACTGTAATAGTTTTTAAAAATATTTTCATCTGAGCAGCTCCAAAACATTATGAAAATACACTAAATGTACAGACTTACAAATGTCAAAACCAACATAAAACAAAAATAAAATAATATGGCCCACGACTATGGTCATTAACTGGTGTAACAAATAAACATAATACGTAAGATAACTAACAAATACAGTAGTACCTCAGGATACGAAATTAATCCGTTCCGAAGTGGCCTTTGTAACCTGATTTTTTCATACCTTGAACCACATTTTACAATTGTTGGTTGCCGTGAAGAGTTAGGTTCCAAGCCCTACAAAAACACCAAAGAATTTTTTTAAATTTTATAATAAATATATCTCTTAAAATTGAACAAATAAACAATGAAATACAACAATTTGGACCATTCAATACCTAACATAACTTTTATTGTAGTACGTACCTGTAAATAAAATGTATTAGTGACATGGTACAAGAAATACTTTACGTACATGTACGTACATATGTAGTAAAATGTGGAACCTAACCTTACCTTTCAAGTGAGGCGATCTCCGAAAGTGGTGACAGAGGAGGACAAATGGCAGAAAACATGAACACTTAACTTTACGAAACACATTAAAAAATGGCATGGCAGAAAAGATTAACACTAAACTTTACGAAACACATTAAAAAATGGCATGGCATAAAAGATTAACACTAAACTTTACGAAACACATTAACAAATGGCAGAAAACATTAACACTTCTTGATTATCTCCATCTTCGTTCTCCATAGAAAGCATCCTCTTCTTTCCATGAACTTCAGCAACATTCTTGGGACCAATGGCTAATAATGTAAGTAATTAAGTTCACACACAACACGATAAAGTAACTTACTGTACAACAAAAGCAAGATCACTAACACGAATTTACGTTAACAAACGAAATACGTATATGTGAAGGAACGAATTCCAGTGTTTACGATAACACTGCAGCAAAAAAATGGTCAAGGAACGCCTTTACATAGAGGCATGATGCTGACCAATAGGAGGGCAGGATTTTATGGCAGTGACTAGCATCAGGAACCAATGGGAGAGCGGGAGGATGGTGGCGAATCTACTCAGTTGGTGGCACGCGAGTTTTAAAATTGTTCTCGGTGGTCTGGGCGAATCTCGGGACATTACAGTAACACCTTTTCGTAACCTGAATTATTTTCGTATGCTGAGGCAAAAAAAATCTTCGTCTTTGCTTTTGTAGCTTGAATTTTTCGTAAGTTGGGACTTTCGTATGTCGAGGTTCAACTGTACTTTCAACCAAGAACAAGAGACTTTGTTCAATCACTTTGCCAACCATGGTAAAAAAAAAAAAAAAAAAAAAAAAAAAAAAAAAGTGATGCTGAGTGCCACTATTCCTATCTTTTCACCAGAATATCAACTTGAAAATAAAAATACAAACTAGGTCACTATAAATGCATTAACATGATTTTAAACAAATCTGGTAATGATATCTAATGAGATTATTACACGTGTAAGGCCAATACTAGCATAAGCTTATCTGAACTGGCTGTCAACAGTGACATATAAAACACCTAACAATGATAAAATATCCTATGGAAAAACACAATATACAAACCTACATATAAACTTTTCATTACCTCTTCTGTTGTAGGCTGGATAACTCCATATTTAACAGGATTGTCATTCTCTGCTTGTTTGTTGTGAAACGCTCGGCTTTCAACAATACAACTAAAACAAAGAAAAAATTATTGCATTAAAATAATGTTAAAAAACTATATACAGAACACATAATCCATTTGATTCCTAAGAGCTAAATCCAATGTTTCTTACGCAGCCAAAAAAGTACTGAGAACTATTAAAAATAACCAAAACAGAGCCTGAAATTTCTAACATAAAAAGTCATTTCATTTTACTAACACATCTACTAAAGTAATACTAAGAGAAAAATATCCAGTATACACAGTACAATAAAGTCTTACTGTGCTCATACAATCTTACGTATTGCAAAAATCGATGCTACCTTTGGTGCACCTCATCAAAACCTAATTCATACAAAAAATAAGAAAACCACTACTCTGAACAAAACAACTCCTACAATGGTGTAACAGAGAAACATTTTCATGAATAAAGTACATGATATAAGACAAGGACAAAATTTATTATACAATACTAAAAAAAACAATTTACTACAGCTAAAAATGAGAATATTAAGAATCACAAAAAGCATCTACAATTATTTAGGCTGGAAGAGGAAGGTAAAGTTAATATATACAACAGGGAATGATACAGTGACATACATCTGACATCAAATGCAGCCTTAATTAAAACCTTCAAAACCAAATGATCAGAGCAAATAATAATAATTACCTCTTTTCTTGAAAAAAAATTATAAATGTATAGTATATACAAATATATATGTATATATATAAATATATATATATAATATATATATATATATCTATAATAATAACATATATTAAATATATATAGAATACATATATATATGTATTATATATATTATATTATATTATATCTATTTATAATATATATATATTTAATTATTATAAAATAATTATAATATATATATAATATACATATATTACATATATATATGTATATATATATAATATACATATATATACACACACATATATATATATATATATATACATATACTATACATATACATATACATATATATATATATATATATATATATATATATATATATATATATATATATATATATATATATATATATATATATATATATATATATATATTATATATATATATATATATATATATATATATATATATATATATATTATATATATATATATATATATATATAATATATATATATATATATATATATATATATATATATATATATATATATATAATATATATATATATATATACAGTGGACCCCATGTATTCGCGTTCTCCGGATTCGCGGACTCACACATTCGCGGATTTCTCTCGGGAACGTTTCCCCGCATTATTCGCAGAAAATTCGCACATTCGCGGTATTTTTCTATGAGATATATCCACAAATTCCTAGTATTTTTGAACAATTTCATATAAAATGCACTTTTTGTAAAAAAACTATTAAAAAAACCAACTATGAACATTTTTAGTGGGTTTTTCTTGAGTTTTAACTAACAATATAAGCTCTTTTAAGTGGTTTTATAGGGGTTCCAAACATTCGCAGGTTCTAACTATTCACGGGGGGGGGGTCTGGTCCTTTGCGAATAAGGGGGGACCACTGTATATATATATATCCTTAATTCCACAGTAAAAAAGCAGTCAAATACTAGGGACTTGGAACAAGTGCTTTTGTAGCACATTACGTATACATTTTCAAGTTCAAACTGAAAATAATAGAAGTTGACGGACCTTTATATACAAAAACAGAAAGGGGGCTAGGGTTACAATTTTTTGTAATCTTGGCAGTGTGTTCTTTAAGCAAAAGAGACAAGGAGAGAGGATCATGGGATAATCCAGGATAGAGATTAAAATTCCTTATTGATGTGGCTTCAATACAAATGGATTCCAACAAATTCCTTTTTAAAGTGTATTTTATGGCCATGAGAGATTATCAGTTACACTGAAGCCAAGATACATTACTCCTCTCATTCTTCCATTCTCCTACTAGTCATATGTGTTAAGATAAGACATAAAAGATATTGCAAACTTTATAACCTATACAGTGTTCCCCTATATTTGCGAATAGTTGAAACCCCTCTTAAAAATGCTTAAAACTGCTTATTTTGTTAGGTAAAACTCAAGAAAAACCCACTAAAAATGTTTATATGTGCCTGGTTTTCTTAATAGTTTTATCCCGAAAAGTGCATTTTATGATGAAATTGATAAAAAAACCAGGAATTTGTGGATATTTCTCATAGAAAAATACCGTGAATAGGCAAATTTTCCGTGAACAATCGGGATTTATGTTTCAGAGAGAAATCCACGAATAGGTGAGTCAGTGAATCCGGAATCTGCAAATAACAGGGGGTTCACTGTGCATTTATTTTACCTCACTGCTTACTTCTGGCAAACTTTTATTCCTTGCTACCAATTTTATCTTACAAATATTCACTTCCATTAGGCTACCTGGGATTTCTCGACTCCTGACAATGAACAAGTTTTGATCCTAATTTGATTCACCTGGCATTAAGAAAAAAATAATTTAAGAATTCCTTCCCTATCCTCCAGGAATAATTCACGTTTTTCCTACCATTTCTACTTCCATCACACTACAACCTACATGTATAACACATGGCACAAAATAAGAATGAAACTGGAAGTTGGAACTATATCAAATGAGTTCAGTATATCTTAGTTTTACCAGACCACTGAACTGATTAACAGCTCTCCTAGGGCTGGCCAGAAGGATTAGGTATTTTCATGTGGCTAGGAACCAATTGGTCACCTAACAACGGGACCTACAGCTTATTGTGGGATCCAAACCACACTATATCGAGAAATGAATTTCTATCACCAGAAATAAATTCCTCTGATTCCGTGTTGGGTGAGCCAGGATTTGAAGTTCGGACCACCAGATTGGCAGCCGAGCATGAAAACCACTCGTCCAGAAAGGAACTACTATATCAAATGAATTTTATAATACACTGCATATGCACACTCGGTCAAAAATGTTTTGAAACATGTTCCAGAAGCTTTTGTTCACCGAGCAATAATCTATTCTTTGATATATACAATTAACTGTGTTTTTCTTATTGGATTTTGGTTATTCATCATACAATTAACAACATAAAAAAGAACGGTGAAAGGAAAATTCATATTACGAAAAAAAGCGATGCATATTGAAAAATTTTGTGCCAGATGGTTGGGAAAAAGATTCAAAGAAGAAGCTATATTTCAAATCCAAATAAAAGCATCTTAACTAATAAAATAATATTGAATAATCATCAACAAAATCAATCATTAGCTTGCATGAGACTAATGTTTCAATCATAGATACCGCTCAGCAGCTTGGCATAAATAGAACAACTATGAATAGATGGATATGGCAACAGAAAGAAAGAGAAATATAATAAATTTATTGAAAAAAGTGGAGGACAACTTCATGGTTGCACTGCTTTTGAATATCATCATCGGATGATCATTGAAGGAGCTCCGCCTAATTCCTTTGACAGCCGGCATTGCTATTAAAGTGAGTTGATGCCCAAGGATCCATAACAGGCTATATGAGGCCAAGATATTATTTTATTATATTCCTGCCAAGAAACCCTTCATAACAAAGAAACAAAAAAGATAGCCTAGGGTTTGCATTACAATACTGAATTGAACTGAATATATAGATGTTAGGACAAATTCTGTGCCGAAATAGAAATGGACTGTAAAAGGTTTGAAAGGTGTAACAGGAGGAAAACCTCACAGTTGCACTTTGAATCAACTGTTACGAGAGGGTGGAAAGTATGGCGGTACAGGCGTTACATAATATTATCCAGTGGACGATAATTTCTGGAAGAAAGGCATCTTTTGCGATGAGGAGGAGACAATCTCTACTGATGGTTGTAATGAGTTACTCTTTTGGTCTTTCTAAAAGACAGTGACTGCCTTATGCTACACAGCATATCCTGGAAAATGATGCTGTTTTAAAGAGATTACTTAAACCAGTAATGAAAAAATCAAAAGGATACAAGGACTTGATAATATGACCAAACCAGCTTATGTAAGATATACAAAAGATATTACATTCTAATGATAAATGTTTGCCTTTATAGTAAGTATATATAATACAGCTGTATAATATTAGCATACTTTACAACAAAATTACCTTTTGACTTTCATATGCAACATCAAGTGTATACATGTAGTTTAGTATTATACAGTGTTTAAAGTTAATTATACAAAATCACATACAAAATTAGAAAATAAAACAAGTGTTGTTCTTCCCTTTGCACATAAAAGCACATTCTGGAACACAAAAAATATTGTACATTAGGCTTCTGTCTGTAATACAAGTTGACAAGAAACACAAAGCACATTGATTCTTTAGAACAGAAAGTACAACCAACACCATAAAAATACAATCCAATTTTCCACTAGTATATTAACAAGAACATGCCAGAAACAGATAAGTAAAGTTCCTCTAAAAGAATTTGTAAGAGGAGTAAAGATATTTCAGCATGTGAACTAGAAGGTCCAATGTATTAACTGAATGTCAAGAACATGTCAAAAACAAGAATGAAACATTTGAATAAAACTGAAACCATTACAAGATAACACACCTGAAGTACATAGAACATCTGAGAAAATCCCAAGAATTCCACAAAGATATCTTAACCAAGAGACAGGATACACTCAATGTTTCTCTACTGTATTTCTAACCTAAAATAAGACATTAATGAATTTCCTATAAATAATACAGAAAGCATTGTGTATCACTGGTGGCCTCATGTCTATATGCAAGTAAAGAAAACATTTTTACCTGAACCTTGAGAAAACTTAATCAAAATCATCTCGGTGATTGAAATATCCTCACATATTGAAAATATGCAGTTTTGATGAACTGATGTTAAATACATATACGTAGGCTACCATACTGTGAAGACTATGACATTAAGAAATACAAAACCACTGATATAAGAGATTATTACGACCAACTTCAAATCTAAGCAAGTTTTTGTATCGTCAAAAACAAAATCTTTCTAGATAGGACATAGCAATGAACCCAAGGCATCAATTATAACTGTGTTGTCTTTCATTCATAAATTTACCATTTTCATGTATTACAATTAAGAAATGCGTATACAATTACAAGGGGTAAAATTTCAAGGAAGCTTTATTGGACTTGAATTATAAAGTGCGAGCTCACTATAAGGAGGGAATTCAATACCACAGAATAATGAGCATTAACTTATCTTCCTCTTTCTTATCTAAACAATATGAGTAATGTAGGCTGTGTATAGGCTGAGATACTTAAAAATATAAATAAATACAAAGATTTATTCTGGAAGCAATAAATGCTGTTCCCAATTAATGACAGAGTGAAGATAAATTGAAGAAAAATCATTAATAATAGAAATTAAAAATGTATAAAGTACAGAGTATAAAGACAGTGAGCTGAAGGAGACCCATTACCATTTTCTCCTTAACTTGGCACGAAAAGTCAAGGATTTTATGTGAGATTTCGTGATCACAAAATGAGGCTATTACAAGTGATTGGTTTGCATAAATAAATTCTTCAAAAAATATTTTTTCAAATTTCCCAAAAATTAAGATCTTCATCTTCATAAACAACAAACTAGACACTTTAATATAAATGAAAATATATAAATTCTCAAAATAACATTTATTATTTGGATACTTACCTACTGTTAAATTTAGCTATATCTTCCCGCTGATTAGGCGAGTCAGCATTCAAAAAAAAAAAAAATCGAATGGCTGCCCGGATGACTGTCTAGTTTACCTGTTCTCCATCAGGTGTGTTTCGAATGTTTTAGCTCTTGTCAGAATTCTCCTTGACAGCCCACTAAGTTGTGGGGAGGCTGGGTGGGTCTACTTTAACAGTAGGTAAGTATCCAAATAATAAATTTTATTATGAAAATTTATATTATTTGAGATGAATCTTACCTACTGTTAAATTTGGCTGATTCCCACGTTAAGAAAAGGATGGTGGGTAGTGCAGGTAGACAAAATTCTGCTGAGCCATTCGAGCTAAAGGTTTCTTATATGAAACCCAAAACATTCTCACCTGATCTGGAATCCTTGGTGGGTTTTACTACCACCAGAAGTTGGATTCCATTCAGGGAGCAAAGCTCTCATATGTATGCAGCAAAGAGCAACCTTGCGGAGAAAACCGCTTCGATTCAGCCAGCATGAAACGCAAGCGGTATGAGGGACCCCTGTGCCTGGGTCCAAAAGCCCTGTCAAATGACAGTCACTTAAAATGAATACCTTTACAATATAAAGGTACGCTCCTAAACAAAAGAGCCTAAAGAGTTGCTCTTTTTCAGTTCAGGAAAAGACTACCCACTACTATTAGTGGATTAAGGGCTTTACTGTTTTCAAACACAATTCTGTATACTTAAGGTAGTGATTGGGCAAAAACTGAATTGTACTCCTACTGTGACACATCAATCCTATTCTGGAGCGACAAATTGACTTAAAACTAAATGAAGTTACAACTTCTGCTCACATTATGAATGTTTAACTTCAGTAAGTTAAGAGGATATGGAGCTAGCTCTCATGCACTAGCCTATCCATTACGTCACAAAGGACCTTGTGTTCCTTGACAAAGTTTCTAAAAATCATAACACAAAAGGTTAACTTTGCCTCTTCCAGGCTTAACCTTCACAAATACATTCTAAAACCACAAAACAAAAGTTTACTTTGCCTTCAAGTTTAACCATTGGCAAAGGCATTATAAGTTTCTAAAATCGCAACACAAAAGGTTAACTTTGCCTCTTCCAGGCTTACCCTTCAACAAATACAATCTAGGTTTTCTAAAACCACAAAACAAAGTTAACTTTGGCTTCAAGCTTAACCATTAGCAAAGACAGCTAGGTTTTCTAAAACCACAAAACAAAAGGTTGATTTTTGCCTCTTCCAGGCTAACCTTTGACCACATCTGTTTTTCTTAAAACCACAAAACCAAAGGCTTTGACAAAGATGTTCAAGGTCTCTAAAAGGATGATAAAAATGTCCTGGGTTTAACCTTTAAATTTAAATGCCCAACAGGATAGAGAAGTTTCCTTTTTTTCTCCCCCAAGGGGTTAAATTGGAATTCTTACATGAAACTGTAAAGCATGGCCTTAACATCACCCTCAGCTCTAAGGCAGAAAGCTAAAATAGCATTCCCTTACACCAGCTTAAAGAAGGGTGCTGACAGCAAATTTACTTATTAACCACTGCTAAATAAAAGGTTTTACAGTAAATTCAAATAAAGTTTAGACCCGTATCTAAACTCCAGAGAGAGACTGATATAGAGATGAAGGGGCTTCAATCTCAACACCTTACAGTGCTGGTCCTCAGCAAGATCTAAAAGTTCTTGATGCAATACCGAGGAAAGTACGTATGGAACGCTAACTTTGGAAGTACACAGTGACAAGTCTTATCTCCTCTTAAACAGAAAACATTGACGTCTACAAGGTTCCAGGTGCTGAAAATTCCTCCAGAATGGTACCCTCAGCAACACACAGACCACTGCTTCTGACCCCAGGCCATGGCAGTTTTAACTTAAGGACAGATCCTATAACAACTTGAAAATCTTATTATTGGGAGGGGACATTCTAACATCTCCAAGCAGTTAAGGAGATGCCTACATCAATGGAACTGTATGGAATTGTGTAGTAGAGTTGATTTCTTCTCAACGGAAGAATGAGACATCTACCAAGAGCATTGGAAATTCTGAAAAGTTTTGCCCTGAGGCTACTACAAGAGCTCTACAGGAGACTAAGCAATTCTTGAACTTGACATTGCTCATTGGAATTCAGAGTAGATACAAGGGGCAGGTCTATGAGTCTGAATTAGGCAAAATTTAAGGAAACATCCACTGCTCAAGCCTGAGGGCCAACAAAGTAGTAGTAATCATTCAGATGTCCCTGTTCATCTACATGCTAGGAAGCTAAATGAGTGTTCCACACCAAGTGCCAAACTTACGGATGTAAAGGCCCTTGTAGGCAGTTGTTCTCCCTGAATCCCCAATTGCTACAACACTGTCCTTCCACAGAATGGATGATCAAACCAATATGTTGTTTCATTTACTCAAAGCAGCAACTTCCCACAAAGACTGTTTCTGACTGGGAATAAACCTGTTAAGCATCCTGATGTCTTTCCACTGACCTGACATCTAAAAAGTTTTACCAGGTGTAGTTTGACCATTCTATGTTGCATGAAAGTGTAATGACACTAGTTAAACTCTGTGTTGCATGACAAAGGGAAAAGACCAAAACTTGGACTTAGGTTTAAGAACCAAATGGACGATTCCTGGTTACAGTGTCCCTCCTACAGTCCTGGAGCCAAAGTTGGTTCTGGATTACTTACAATGAAAGTTATTTGTAAGTCGCAATTCTTACGCTGAAACTGTACATTAATTGAGCAGGATTATCTGAAGATAACCCGTGAGGCCATGTTTCCTAATGAGGAAAAGCCCTTACCATATAGGAAGTTTCTTTGAGGTCTAAAATCTTCAAGCAGCACAGCCTATTCATCTTGACCGAAAAGCATGCATAATTAACTATCATCCCCACATCACTGGATAAGAATGGGGATATAAAGAATTAACATTATAATGCATAGAAATTGGGCCAGAAGAAGCAACAGGTCCTTGGCCTTTGGAATACTGTTGACAGAGTGGACTAACTTGAATCACTGATTCAGTAGAAGTGTCTTGCTCCTAAAGTCGACACCATCTACCGATGGGCAACAAGTCCCTGACCTAACTTACAGAGGGCTGCACACTAACCCAAAGTGCACAGAACAGCAATACCTTCTAGTAAAACCTCTTGAAGGAACTTGCATGACTGTGGATGTATGGTAAGTGGAATACATTCTGCATGTGTACCACAAGTCTAACCATTCTTTGGAAAGGCACTAAAACCATGCGAGAAAACCAACAAGTATATGGGCAGACACTTACTGTTATTCAGTCTCCAAATGTTCAAGAATATCTCCAATTACTTATGGGTGTCTTCCTAAAGAATTACCCTTGGACCATAATTCCCTCTATATACAATCTCCTACTAAAAGAGACTTATGAGAGATTTCTGCTTAAGACAAGGGAAGCTATAAGAGGGAGATTAAACCAGTGGAGGACAACCAAAAAGAATCACACTGCCCTTCACCGTCCCCACCATATAACATACTGGTCCCAAGTCTCTCCATGGATGTTAGGAGGTTGCAACTGTCCATATCACAGAACCTGAATCTAAACTTACCCCCGAAAGGTATAAAATAAGACTACCAATAGATAGTCCCGAGCTGCATAATCAGACAGGAAGCAAAAGTGTTCTCACTTCTTCCAAACAGAGTGAGTATAAGCATGAGGACATTACCCTGCAGCATCAGAAATGAGATGACAAATTTTCTAAGACAATTTGTATTTTTCATAGCTACAAACCTGAGGTCTTAAACAATAGGATAATTTCTAGCGCCTAGCTGGATCTGGTAAAAAAGTAGATGAAAGCAAGGAATCTTGTGGTATCTGGCAACGTATGCATAGATCAGGTGAAGAGTGGTCAAATGCCGAACATCTACGCCAGGCTTTCCCAACTCAGGATGACTTAACAAAAAGAGGGGCGGCTAGGGGCGGGCAGTATAATGTTAAGACCTCAGGTTTGTAGCTATGAAAAATACAAATTGTCTTAGAAAATTTGTCATTTGTTCATACACGAACAAACCCTCAGTCTTAATAATAGGATAGACTCATATTTGGAGGGAGGTATAAGACATCCTAGACTAGCTGGGGGCCGACCCGCCAGTCCAGCTCTCAAAAGAAATAGTTCTTAGAGAGGGACTGAAGCCCGTTGAGAAGCTAGATACACTAAAATCTAACCACTCAGAACCTGAGAGACATACAATGATATATGGGATGACCATTGTATAGGGAACCAAAGAAAAACTGTGACAGTCCAAAAAACAAACCAGGGTACGGGTTTGTAGTAGTACTCCTGACTCCTCCTTGCGCAGGAGCGGAGCCTATGCTACTAAATAGCGGGTAAGATATTAAATACTGCACGACCACACTACCAGTATGACTACCTCACTCACCTGTATCAGACCAGTCCAGCAAATGACGTATCAATTCCTTAAACCGCCCGAAGGAAGAAGGAAAGGTACAAGAGAAAGAAGGAGGCCAGCCAACTCACTCATTCTCTCATCCACACAATCATCTTAGGTAAGATACAAAGATTGACTTCCTCAGACTGCTGGACATGTGCCCATCTGACTTCTAAGAAAAGCCTCTCTCTCGGAGGAGACAGAGATTCTACTGACTGGTGGAACCTTTCTGCATGCGGCTGACACAGGAGATGCCACCAAGGCGGAATCTCCCTCGGAACCTCCAACAACAACGATAGCAGATCTGGAAACCATTCCGCTTGAGGCCACAGAGGGGCCACCAGAGTCATTCTGAGACCCTGTGAACCCAACAGCCTGTTCAGAACCTGACGAATCAAACAAAACAGAGGGAAGGCATACACCTCCAGGTTGTCCCAGGGATGTTGGAATGCATCTTCTGCCAATGCCAAGGGATCTGGGACCACTGAACAGAACACTTCCAGCTTCCTGTTGTAACATGTTGTGAAAAGGTCCAGCATGGGTCTCCCCCAAATCTGGAAAAGCCTGTCCGACACCACTTGATGAAGGGACCACTCTGTGCCTAAGATCTGATCCCGGCGACTGAGTTTGTCTGCGACCACGTTCCGTTTCCCTGGGATATACCTGGCTGAAAGCTCTACCCAATTGCTGATTGCCCACTGGTGAAGCTCGACGGTCAAGGCATGAAGCTGCTGAGAAACTAGGCCTTCCTGTTTGTTCACGTAGTCTACCACCGTGGTGTTGTCCGACATGAGAACGACAGTGACCCTCTACCATCCCGCGAAACTCCTTCAGACCCAGGAAAGCCATCTTCAACTCTAAGACGTTGATATGCTGCTGCTTGTCCTCTAAACCCCAAACGCCTAAAGAGATGAGGCCTCCTAAGTGCCCGCCCCAACCTGCGAGGGAGGCGTCCGAGAACAGAAGGAAGTCCGGAGGGAGAGAGCGCAGAGGGACGCCCTTCAAAAGATTCTGGTCCTCCAGCCACCAACGAAGGTCTTCTCTCACTTTCAAAGACAGTGGGACCATAAACAGGGAAGAGTTCCCCGCCGGAGACCAGAATTCCCCCAGTCTCCATTGCAGAGACTGAAGATGAAGACGCCCATGAGGGACCAGCTTCTCCAGTGAAGATAGCACTCCCAGAAGAACCTGCCACTGATGAGCTGACTGATGCGACTTTGAGGGGAAGTTGCGCGCCACAGCCTGCAACTTCTCCAATCTCTGATCCAACGGGAAAACTCTCGCCACTGTCGTATCAATGACCATGCCCAGGTAGAGAATCCTTTGAGTGGGTACGAGGTTTGACTTTTCCTGGTTGACTAAAATGCCCAGGTCCAGGCAGAACCGAAGAAGACGATCCCTGTCTTGCAGCAGCTTTTCCCTGGAAACTACCAAGAATAACCAATCGTCGAGGTACCTCAGCAAACGGATCCCCTGAGCATGGGCCCAACTTGACACGAGAGAGAAGACCCTTGTGAACACTTGAGGGGCTGTGGTCAATCCAAAGCACAAGACTTTGAACTCGAAGATCTTGCCCGCCAGAGAGAAGCGAAGGAACTTCCTGGACGTGGGATGAACAGGGATTTGGAAGTATGCGTCCTTCAAGTCTATCAACAGCATGAAGTCGCCTTCCCTCACGGCTGCCAACACCGAGAGCAGGGTCTCCATGTTGAACCGTGTCTTTCTGATGAAGCGATTCAAGGTGGATAAGTCGATCACAGGCCTTAATCCTCCCGATGCCTTGGGCACCAAGAAGATGTGACTGTAAAACCCCGGGGACGGACGCACTACTTCCCCTATCGCATCCTTGTCCAGCATCTTCTGCACCTCCTCCTGAAGAGCCAAGAACTTCAGAGAATCTGGTGGATACGTCTTCCAGAGCAGCAGCTTGTCCGACAGAGGAGGAGAGAAGTCGAATGGCAACAGGTATCCCACCCGAAGGACATCTACCACCCACTTCTCCGCCCCGTAACACTGCCACTTGGCCAAATGGCCAACCAGGCACACCCCCACCCATGGTGCAGGAGAGGGATAGGCTCCCAACCTACTGATGGCCCCCTTGACCTCTGCTCCTAGGGCCTCTTCTTGGTTTGAAGGAACGAGAGCGAAAGGGGCGTTGATCCTGATACTTGGGCTGTGACGAAGTCCGGCAATCCGTACAAGGATTCGTAATCGTACAAAAATTGGAACGGCACCTACTGCAAGTGATGTGAGGGTCCGTCGCTGACGAAGCCAAGAAACGAGAACACGGAAATCCAGGAATTCCGGGGCACCAACGCTAATGTCGAGAAGGAGCAGAAGCCAAAATATAGGCAAAAACACACAAAAGGAACGAAACGGGCAAAAACCAGGAAAAGGTCAAGAGAGGAAAAAACCCACTCTCGTCCCAAGGCGGTAAAGAAAAGACTGGCGTAGATGTTCGGCGTTTGACCACTCTTCACCCAATCTACACATGCGTTGCCAGATACAAGATTCCTTGCTTTCATCGACTTTTTTACTGGATCCAGCTAGGCGCTAGAAATTATCCTATTGTTAAGACCGAGGGTTTGTTCGCATATAATCAATTACTTGTTTCCCTGCTTAAAAAAAAAAAAAAAAAAACTCCCGCTGGGTTGGTGTCTCCACCTCTTTTAACCCTTTAACGCCGATTGGACATATTAAACGTTGACATAAATTGTCTGTCGGGTGCCGATTGGACGTATGGTACGTTGATAAAAAAGTTTTTTTAAAAATTCACGGAAAAATACTTAGAGGCCTACCAGCCAAAAACTTTTGAATCACGTGCCTTGGGGGATGCTGGGAGCTCACGGATCAAGGCGTTGTTTTGTTTACAATCGTTACCTGGGGCGCAAGCGCAAAATTTCAAGGCCTTATTTTGTTTATAATCGTTACCTGGCGCGCAAGCGCGAATTTCAAGGCGTTGTTTTGTTTACAATCGTTATCTGGCGCGCAAGCGCGAATTTCTTTCTTATCGCACTAAAAAGTAACAGTGACACATCTCAGAAATTATTTCATCACTTTGACATAATTTTTGCACCATTTTAAATTAGCTGTTACATGGAGTATTATATATGAAAATGTGCACAATTTCATGTAGAATACAACAAATAATAGTCATGATTGTAGCTTTTATCAGTTTTAAAATATTTTCAAAATAAGTGCCAAAATTTCAACCTTCGGTTAACTTTGACTCTAACGAAATGGTCGAAAAACGCAATTATAAGCTAAAACTCTTATATTCTAGTAATATTCAATCATTTACCTTCACTTTGCAACAAATTGGAAGTCTGTAGCACAATATTTCGATTTATGGTGAATTTATGAAAAACTTTTTCCTTACGTCTGCGCGGTAACTCTTCCGAAAAAATCATAAATTTTTTTGTGCGATTGTCGTAATGTTTGCACCATTTTAAATTAGCCGTTACATAAAGTTTTATATATGGAAATGTGCGCAATTTCATGCACAATATAACTAAAAACAACCCATGGTTGTAGCTTTCATCAGTTTTGAAATATTTTCATATAAATAACGATAAGTGCCAAAATTTCAACCTTCGGTCAACTTTGACTCTACCGAGATGGTTGAAAAACGCAATTGTAAGCTAAAACTCTTATATTCTAGTAATATTCTATCATTTACGTACATTCATTTTGCAACAAATTGGAAGTCTCCAGCAAAATATTTCGATTTATGGTGAATTTATGAAAAAAAAAAAAATTTTCCTTACGTCCGCACGGTAACTCTTCCGAAAAAAATGAGAAATTTTTTCGTCCGATTGTCGTAATGTTTGCATCATTTTAAATTAGCCTTTACATAAAGTTTTATATATGAAAATGTGTGCAATTTTGTGTAGAATACAACAAGCAATAATTGAAGGTTGTAGCTTTTCTCATTTTCGAAATATCTGCATATGAATCACAATAAATAGAAAAAAAACCATGTTCGGTCAATTTTGACTCTACCAAAATGGTAAAAAAACGCAATTGTAAGCTAAAACTCTTACAGTCTAGTAATATTCAGTCATTTATCTTCATTTTGAAACAAATTGGAAGTCTCTAGCACAATATTTAGATTTATGGTGAATTTTTAAATAAAACTTTCCTTCCCTCCACGTGCGGATTCTCCGCCGCAAATTTTCGGAATGGGTATGTCGCATTCTCGTAATATTTGCTCCGTTTCACATTAGGCGTTTCATAGAGTTTTATTTATGAAAATGTGCGCAATTTCATGTAGAATACAACAAAAAATAATTGAAGGTTGTAGCTTTCCTCATTTTTGAAATATTTGCATATAAAAAAATATATAAAAAAAAATTCGACATTTGGTCAATTTTAACTCATCTGAAATGGTCGAAAACTGAAATTGTAAGCTAAAACTCTTACAGCATAGTAATATTCAATCATTTATCTTCATTTTGAAACAAATTGGAAGGCTCTAGAACAATATTTAGATTTATGGTGAATTTCTGAAAAAAACATTTTTTTACGTCCGTGCGTTACGAATTCATGCATCATTTTGTGATAATATTTTCTCTGTATTACTTTGATAATTTTACAATGTGTTATATACCAAAATGATCGCAATTTAGTGTACATTACAACGAAAAAAAATTAACTTGTTAGCTTTAACCGTTTTGCTCACAGCGCGATTTGAATACAATTATATATGAAATTTTGTTTTCGCTCTATCATATATCGCATTATTTATATATGATAATGATATTTTTTTCATTTCTGTTGGTTTCATACTAAACTGCAGAGAATTACAAAAAAAGGAGCCAAAAATGAACTTTTAATCTTGAAAACTAAGCGTGCTGTGATTTTTAAAAAAATATATTTTTTCCCCTTCAGAGCTCACTCCGAGACCCCCTCGGCATACAGGAGACGATTTTTATTATACCCCTTCGGCGTTAAAGGGTTAAGAAGTCGCAGAGATGAGACAACGTAGATAAAAGGTAATAACTACAGGTAGACTGAAAATCCATCAGCATGTCTGTCAGTCTCGAGTTCATTTCCCACAGGAAAGAGAAAGAAAGCGAACCTTCTATTAAAGACGGTTAAAGCACCAATAAGCGTTGTACAGCAAAAGTCGGCCTTCGGCTCTCCGTGACTTTAAAAGACAAGACGACAAGCCAAGGCAGAAAAAGGGAAATTCTGTCCGAGGACGAGAAAAGTTACGAAATGCTTTCAAACTGGAGAAAGCGTTGGTTCTCTTCTCAAATATTTAGTGCGCCAAAATACGCTAAGACAATTAAGATATATTCTCTATGCGGCCTTTATCCTCAACAAAATGAGGATACAGCAAGGCGTAGTGTGGCAACAAACGCCGACCGGCCCAAACGAGTTCCTCCAACAACTCCATTCAAACTCTTCTTCCATCAGCGGGCGACGGGAGGGGACAGCTGCTGACAGGAGGTAAACAAAGAGCTTAAAGGATTGCTCTCTCTCTCTGCAACCCTTGGTGACAAAAAGTGACACTCGTCGATAAGAGGTGAAAGCAGCTGAGTGCTGTATCACATCCACCACGACTCAATGAGAGCAAGACAGTTAAGCGACTCGGGACTTGGCCAAGTCCACACTCTGCACGAGTCAACTGCGTTCACACGAGACGAGTCAACAATGTCCACCGCAGGGTTCTTAGATGTATCAGAACAAATTATCGTACCAAATCTCTTCAAATCATTGTATTTTGATTAATAATCGTTTATCATACAGAGGGTCAACTTATCGTACTCGTACGAAAATTATCGTACGTCTGGGAACCCTGGTCCGCAGTCCACACAAGTCGACACTCGACAGAGGGAGAGAGAGAACGAGGCGCCAAAAGTGGGAGGCGGTGGGAGAGGAGTTACAATGCTCCCGCCCAGTCCAAAAGTGATCGTACATACTTGAAAGCATTCCTATATTAAACTAAGTTAGAAATCTCTGAAACTAGAATATCTAACTCAGCGAGAACTTTAGATACACAGTGTAGACTTGAAAGAGAAACATTAATCGAGGCATTAGTAAGAGATTTGCCGATAGCTGAAGAGGAAGCACACAAAGAACAAACATTACGAAGAAAAAGGAATATGCAAGCATACAAGAATTTAGAATAACCAAAACATGAGAGATAAACAGTCAACCAAGTCGACATATCTAAACGTGTAAAACTCACTATAGACACATTATCATCTCAATAAAATATCTATACCTATATCATATATTATTAAGCCTATGCATGCTAACACCTCAAACTAGGTGTTGAAGACGACAGAATGCGTCTACAGAGCGAGCATTAACGCTTACCGAAACGGTCCTTATGTGAACTCTTTAATGGTCTTTCGGCAAAAGCTTTAAACGAGATTAAGACCATGAAAAAGGGCGAAGTAGGTATTGGAGGGCACAGAATCCCATCGTCCTGAGAACCGACCCGGTTCCCTGGCAGCGGACGTTTCCAACTGTCGCAGGGCAGGCCTAGGCTCGGGCTAAGTACAGACGAGGGCACCAACACCTTAATTCTAACAGGGAACACGAAAATGAGCGCACACTGGAGGTATTCGAAACGTTCCCGTCACGAACTAAGTTCAAATTGTATTAGAACTAAAAATAGGTTAATGTTCTAACTTCTCGTTACGCTTTTCCTGAATCGAATGGGGAGCAGAAGGCGGAGCTACAATGGAAGTCAATACTAGCCTACTAAAATGCCTAGTCTAAGTAGGGATAGCCTGAGAGGTTTAAGTCCTCATCTAACTAATTGCTTTCGCAATCTATTAGTCCCAGTCTTTCTATATCTGACATATTCAGGCATAAATTCTCAGAACAATTCCCTACATTCTTCACATCTAGTAGTTCCAAAATACTCTGTACACCTACAAGTTCAAAGGAATGTTGATCAACTTCCAATTCACCATCCTGGTTACACCAAAGCATTCCTACATAGCCTGAGGTTATTGGTTTTGCTTCTGGTGGAAGATATCCTAGGAAAATGAAATTACAATACCGTAAACAGATGTAAAACAGCCAAACTTCATAGAATACCAACAATCGCCTAGCCGCAATGGCGGCAAGGAGAATTCTGACAAGAGCTAAAACATTCGAAACACACCTGGTGGAGAACAGGTAAACTAGACAGTCATCCGGGCAGCCATTCGATTTTTTTTTGTTTGAATGCCGACTCGCCTAATCGACGGGGAGATATAGCTAAATTTAACAGTAGGTAAGATTCATCTCAAATAATGTTTGTTCTGTAGTAAGACACTAATGAGCAATACACTTAATTGCTTATACTATACTCAAGATTCTTTAAAAATTTTGTGATTCCAGACAAGAATGATGTAAAGTTACAAAAATCATCTTTCTGTCCCATAGATAATGAAAATTTGTTTTCAATAAAGTTTGTTTTTTAAAAATACAAAAACTAAGTCTTGTTAAAAAATTTATCTCGACAGAAACGAAATTGTACCAGTAAGTAACACCTACTACTGTAATAATAGTGTATGATATATTATATGCTGCTGTACTAATATACAATATACTAACTACTTGTGTCTAATGCCTCTTCAATATATGTTGGCTTAACAGATCAGCTGTGCTTCCCATAATGATTATTTGATGTCATATTACTTTTTAGATTTGGTGTATTGTACAGTGGTACCTCGAGATATGAAATTAATCCGTTCCGAGGCGGCCTTCGTATCATGAGTTTTTCGTATCTTGGACCGCATTTTACATGTAAAATGGCTAATCCGTTCCAAGCCCTCCAAATCCACCCCAGTAAATTTCATAATAAAGCTAAATTGACCTATAAACAATGAAATACTACAACAATTTGGACCATTCAATACCTAACTTAATCGGTACTGCTAGTTACCTGTAAATAAAGTGTATTAGTGTACATGGTATACAAGAAATACTGTATGTATGTAGTAAAATGTGGAAGCTTACCTTTCGAGTGAGGCTATCTCCGAAAGTGGCGACAGAGGAGGAAGACAAACGGCAGATACGTATGTACACTTAACTTTACGAAACATAAAAAAATGTAAGGAAAACATACATAAACTAAACTTTACGAAACACATTAACAAAACTGTAACACTTAACTTTACAATAAACTAAAACTAAAAATTTTTTTTCTTTTTTTGCTTTTTACATTTTTTTTTACTTTTTTATACTTTACGTACGTTTTTTTTCTGCTTTTTAGTATCACTTGGTTCTTCCTTTTTGCTCACTCCTGCTAATACTAAAGGCCTCTTTAAAAAATAACTATCCAAGGAAGATTGCTTCTGCCTACTTTTCACTATGTTCCTGAAACAACTCATGCAAGCCTCATCGAACTGCGCAACCATACGACCTGTGTAAGCCTTTTCGGGGTGTCTTTTTTTCTACAAATGATTGCACTTTATGAAAAGCCGCTAGAACATCCTTAATTTCTGCCGGTCATAGGGTCGTCCTCCTCCTCCTCATCGCTGGTAGAGAACTCCTCTTGAACGACGTTATGTTGCATGGCCTCCAACTCCTTCAAGTCATCCGTCGTAAGCTCCTCTTGGTGCTCCTCGAGAAGGTCGTTGATGTCATCCTCGTCGACGACCAGCCCCATGGACTTGCCGAGTGCAACGACCTCGTCAAGATCTGGTTGCAAAACAGTTTCAGGATCGTCAACTGTTTCTGAATTTGCAGCACCAGCTTCACCCACGTCGAATCCCTCGAAATCTCGGGTGGATACGGCATCAGGCCAGAGTTTCCTCTACGAGGAATTCAAGGTTTACCTCGAAACCTCCTGCCAAGCTTGGTCAATGAGTCGGATGCATATCACAATATCGAAATGCTCCTTCCAAAATTCACGCAAGGTGAGGTTTGTGGTATCGGTGATGTCGAAACATCTCTTGAAAAGATGTTTCGTATACAGCTTCTTAAAGTTCGATATCACTTGCTGGTCCATGGGCTGGAGGAGAGGGGTGGTGTTTGGCGGAAGATAAAGAACCTTGATGAAGGAATACTCCGCTAGGATATCTTCCTCGAGGCCAGGAGGGTGAGCAGGGGCATTGTCCAACACCACAAGGCATTTCAGAGGGAGGCGCTTCTTCCAAGAATTTCTTCACTGTCGGGCCGAAACACAGATTTACCCACTCCGTGAACAAAAGCCTCGTTACCCAGGCTTTCGCATTAGCCCTCCACATCACTGGAAGCTTCTCCTTAAGCACTTTGTGGGCCTTGAAGGTTTGAGGAGTCTCGGAATGATAGACCAGTAGGGGCTTCACCTTGCAAAACCCTGGCGTTTGAACAAAGTGCAAGCGCAAGCCTGTCTTTCATAGGCTTATGCCTGGGTAGCTTCTTCTCTTCCTCCGTGATGTACATCTGATGAGGCATTTTTTTCCAAAAAAGGCCAGTCTCATCACAGTTGAAGACTTGCTGAGAACTGTACCCTGCCTTGGTCATCATCTCGTCGAACGTCTTTTTAAAGGCTTCGGCCGCTTTCGTCTCCGAGCTGGCAGCCTCCCCATGCCACACCACCGAATGGATGCCAGTCTGTTTACGGAATTTCTCGAACCACCCATGCGAAGCCTTGAAGTCTGGGGTTGGCGTTGATGTCCCTTCTTCTCCGTCATCTTCGGCCTGGGCAATCAAATCGCCGAAAATAGCGCTGGCCTTGTGGGAGATTGCCGTCTCCATTATTGTATCGCCAGCGATTTCTTTGTCTTTTATCCAGACAAGAAGAAGCCTTTCCATCTCGTCATGCACGTGGGTCCTCTTCCTGGACAAAATAGTGATGCCCACGAATTTCAATTTTCTTGGGACCCATGACTACATATATACTATAGGTAATTTACGTATAAGTATGGAGTAAAGTTCTCACACAACATGATAAAGTACGTATATACTACAACAAAATCACTAACGAATTTACGTTAATAAATGAAATCGTTAGAACGAACGAATACCGCGTGCGTACAATAACGATGCTGCTACCGAGTGGCCGAGGCACGCCGCTACGTAGTACAGTGGACCCCCCGTATTCGCGGACTCACATATTAGCGGATTTCTCTCGGGAACGTTTCCCTGCATTATTCGCGGAAAATTTGCGCATTTGCGGTATTTTTCCATGAGAAATATCCAAAAATTCCTGTTTTTTTTTTTATCAATTTCATTATAAAATGCACTTTTTGTGATAAAACTATTAAAAAAACCAAGTATGAAAATTTTTAGTGGTTTTTCTTGAGTTTTTACTAACAAAATAGGCTGTTTTTAGCGTTTTTATAGGCGTTCCAAACATTCGCGGGTTCTAACTATTCACGGGGGGTCTGGTACGCATCCCCCGCGAATACGGGGGGACCATTGTAGATGCATGATGGGAAGGATGCTGACCAATAGGAGAGAAGGATCTCACGGCAGTGACTAGCATCAGGAACCAATGGGAGAGCAGGAGAATGGTGGCGAGTCTACTCAGTTGGCGGCGTGCGAGTTTCAAAATTGTTATCGGTGGTCCGGGGCAAATCTTGGACTTTACAGCAACAACCTTTCGTATCTTGAGCAATTTTCATATGTAGAGCCGTAACATTTTTCGTATAAGCTTTCGTATCTCGAGTTTTTCATAAGTTGAGCCTTTCGTATCTCGAGGTACCACTGTATTTTGCACTGATAATACATACTTATCATCATTATTTTTATTATGATTAATTATTATTAAAAAATACTCATAGTAACATAAGTCCTGAAATGGAGAAACAAATCCACATTTATATATGAATACAAATATATTGAAAAATACATTATTATTATTATTATTGTTATTATTATTCTTTATCTATCACAGACATCCTATTCAACTGGGTGGTTTTTTAGTGTAGGGTTCAAGGTTGCATCCTGGCTATTTAGGAGTCCATTACTTTCTCAGTATGAGCACTGTTTCTAGGAGCATACTCTTTTGCATGAGTCCAGGTTCCTTTTCAGGGATCTTGGGATCGTGGCTAGCATTCCTAAGATTATGGATACAATTTCCACTGGCATATCCCATATCCTTCTTATTTTTATTTTCAGGTCTTGATACTTATCCATTTTTTCCCTCTCTTTCTCTTCAACTCTGGTGTCCCATGGTGTTGCAACATCAATGAGTGATACTCTCTTCTTAATTTTTTTAATCAAAGTCACGTCTGGTCCATTGGCACGTATCACCCTATCTGTTTTGATATCATAGTCCAACATGATCTTTGCCTGATCGCTTTCTATCACCCCCCCCAAGGTTGGTATTCGTAATGCTTATTACTGCAAGTTAGCTGGTGTTTCTTGCACAGGCTTCAGTGGAGGGCTTTCGCTACTGAATCATGCCTCTGTTTGTACTGGATGTGGTTTATGGTCTCGTTTTCCATATAGCAATTCCTGCATACGGATGAGATGTTATTTCCCTCTATCATTCTTTGAACATACATATCTGGTTCTTAAGGTCTCATCTTGTGCCACTGTTAGCATTCCTTCTGTTTCCTTCTTGAGTTCTCCCCTCTGTAGCCATTACCATGTTTCATCGCTGTACAGTTCTTTAGTCTGTCTCATGTACTGTCCATGTATTGGTTTGTTATGCCATTCCTCCGTTCTGTTTGTCATTCTCCTGTCTCTGTATATTTCTGGGTCTTCGTCTCCTTTTATCAGTCCTTCTTCCCATGCAATCCTGAGCCACTCATCTTCACTGGTTTTCAAATATTGCCCCAGTGCTCTTCTCTCGATGTTAACACAGTCCTCTATGCTTAGTAGTCCTTTCCCTCCTTCCTTTTGTGCTATACAAAGTCTGTCCATATTTGCCCTTGAGTGCAGTGCTTTGTGTACTGTCATGTGTTTCCTAGTTTTTTTTATCTAGGTATGCTGCAGAGTTCATGCTTTGTCCACTCCGCTACTCCTGCACTGTATCTGATTACTGGTAATGCCCATGTGTTAATGGCTTTCATCTTATTTCCACCGTTGAGTTTTGATTATTATTATTATTATCATCATTATCCTTATTATTATTAGTATTATCATATAATTAACCCCACCTGTTCATTTCTGTTTTACTTTGCAATAGGACTAGAATATATACGTAATGGCAATGGAACATTGTTTAATTAAGTCACAAGACTAGCAAAACTATAGCATATTATAGTATATCACAATTCCTTTAAAATGAAGTTTGAAAATTCAAAGAGTAACAGCACTCTAAGTGGTGATTACATTTTGAAAATAACATTACGTACTGTAAAAACGGTAACATTACTGTATTTAACCTCTTATGAAATTCTATTCACTTAAAAGCAAATGAAATGAAAATACTGAAATTCACTTCATTTTACCACAATTTAATTTTTTGAAACATGGGACTTGAAAGTTGGCACAAACAGTTATAACAAAAGAAGGTAAACAATATAACTTTGTGAGTTTTAAATTAACTTTTTCTTTGATCCTCAATTTTCTCTCAATAATGACCCGCCAGATAGAATTCCGGATATGTACAAAGCTTTGAGTACACCCAATAATCCATTGCTAGCCACCCCAAACTGCAATTAGGCTGCTAGCAAAATCTTGTAAGAAGAAAATATAAGGATTTAACATCACTGAAGATAAAATTTCACTGTTTGTAAGACAATTTCAATGATGGTAAAAGCCATTCAAAAACCTCAAGCAATTTCGCTGCCATGATTTTAAAATTAGCAAGGCAAAAATAGTTTTACTACTTTTCTGACAGAGACTTCTTTCAGCCTGATATACAGTATTTCCAAATACCACCACCTCACAGGTGTAAGCTTAAGCTTTCAATCTGAAAAATATAGATCAGTAAGCTTAATTTCTTAAATACAGCTACATAATTAGCTATGCATTAGTAATACCTGACGACCACAAAATAAACCAGACAAGATGATGTTATAAATGAGGGTACTTTGTATGTATTAATATTTCAGAGAAAAGTAAACTAGAAAGATCAATAAATTAAAAATACAATGGTAGATTTTAAGGACACATGATACCCATAACTATACGTACTTCTACCTGAGCAGGTTGATCAAATAGTTAACTGGAAATGAATGGGAAAACCTCAATTGACTGGAAATATCTTCTGCGAGAGAGAACAATATGTAATTTTAAAAAACTTATCAGTGGTTTTTGCAGTCTCCACCAAGCGTAAAAAAAGCAGTTATCTCCAAATGTATTTAATACAATGGCCAGATGACTCAACGAGAAACACACCGTGATATTTTATGAGAACAGAATCTTAATATATTTTATGAGAATGAAACTAAATTATACTATACGTATTATAAAGGAATGCATGCTCATATTTAACTCAGCTGCCAGAAGGATGTTTTATGTCAGCATGCAGTGCAATAACCAAGAACAACAGTTAATAACTGCAGATCTGGAACAAAAAGCAAGCGAAATCACATCCAAAACAACTTGAAACTTGTGCATCACTACTAACCTAACTGCTTTGCCCCTCAATAACCTGCAAAAGGATATGGTGAGGTGTGGGTTAACAGACAAGCATTGTTGCATAACGGTGAACTAACCAAAGCATGATAACTTAAAAAAAAGAAACTCCATAAGGGAAAAATTATACTGTATACTTATATTTCTCTATTAACTTGCAATCATCATACATACACAGCTGCTTGCATTATATTAACTTTCATTATCATGCCATAAAACCTTTAGTCTAATTAAATATTAACTGTTGAACTTTTGTTCTTTAACTACCACAGCCTAGAACTTGGATCTGCATTAAAAAAAAAACTGTGAAAGGCAACATTTTCATTGCAAAAGCAGACTGGAATATATTTTACTGTATGTAAAGTAACTTATGTAGCTGATTTATACTAACTATCTTTATTACTACACATTCAGTACAGCCCATCAAACATGAAAAACATCTGATTATCACTAAGATAAAGTATGAATAGTAATTTACACAAATCCACATAATTATGGTGTATAGCAGAACATTAAATGTAAGCCTTGAATTATGTAGAAGTCCTTGACAACACTATACAGCAACTCAGTAAGCATTTTGAAGTGACAAACATTTATGTGCACACTGACTGCAACTTTTTATTTCATACAACAAAGTAAAACAGCACCACAGCACTTTACTTCTAAGGTAATGAGTAACTGCAAGCAAATGAGCATAATCTTTTAAGGAAATGTTTTGTACTTCAAAACTTTTCAGAACTTCTATTGTATATGTGCCAATTACTTCCTTTTCAATACATCCTAAACTGTAAAAGTGTATCCAGCACTTTTGAAGTCCTTTTTGTAAATAGGTACTTGTGAAAAGCAAAACCCCTTCATTAAGTGAAGTACTTTGAGTCCAGTATTGTATGAAGAAATTATGAATGGAAAAGAACATTACAAAAATAATTCAATTACTCTTCAACTTTTAGTTCCAAGTGCTGCAGCAGGAAATTTTTCATAAGGAAAAAGAAAAGAAACAAGTGATGTAGCTACAACACTCATTTAAAAACAGATAAAAAGACAAATTACACCATATGTTACCAGAAACAAACGATCAGTCTCTATCTAACAGTATTATTTTGTTTACCACATCTCATTCTCAAAACTTAAATATATTCCATCACCCATTCATTCTAAATTTAGTCAATGTATGCTTTAATTTTCGTTCTTTCATATCAGTAACATTACTCCTTAAACTGTTCTTTTCTTTACAATAAAGACAACAGTCTCTTCTTGTTATCTGATATATCTTTATAATCTTTATAATAAGACAACTGCTTTCTACAGACAATTTACTTCCTCATACGTAGCTATGAGAACACTTATGTCTAGCTACAAAATCTGTGTGCATCTTTCAGAATCCTTGCAATTTATCCCCCACTTCTAAACATTAATTTTTGAACTGATTTTGCATTTCAGTATTATCCACGAAGTATTTTTCCTATGCCAACTAATCTTGTAAACTGCAACATTTATTCTTTACCTTTAATAAACATATCTCTTATTCCATTGAGTTCTTATTTGATATTTGAGAATCACTACAAGATTCGAATCTGATGCAATGATTACACAATGTATGTAGTGTTGTACAATAAGCAACACAAAAGTAAATAAAGCATTACAAACTGATAAGAAATTTACTGATTTTAATCTAAGGGACAATTTTCCAAATGAGAAAACATCCATAAAAACTACAAGCTATTTTAATTGAAAACATTTACAGCACCGAGAAGTTCTACTTCTTGCAAAAATCAACCCATAAATACTATAGAATTATAATTACTATAAAAGAAAAAGTTCATGAGTAAACAAGAAAAAACAGATGATTTGAGAAAATACAGGAACATTAATAGTCACTAACATTATCCATGTAATAACTTGTTGGCTTATATATTTTAAGAATGAATTTAATCGCATATACACTGATATAAAATAAATATAGGAGCTCCTAGAATTCTTGAATTTATTTTTACCAGAAAAAATATTAAAAACCAAGGTATTATGAACCAAATTTTCCGTACCTTGATTTCAATTTCACGACTTTCAACTACAAAGATTACCTAACATATATTTGTTTCATAACAACCAAATTAATCATAGAATGACTTATTTCCAACAATGAAGAAATAACATTCACATCTACTCCTATCAGATTAATCATAAAATGACTTATTTCCAAGAATGAAGAAATAACCATTACATCTACTCCTATCAGTCAAGACTGATGTCTGGTCTTAAGCCACCAGACATCCTCTCAACAATGAAGAGACTGAAAAAGTCAGAGAAGTGGTTCCCCTAATCCTTGAAGGACAGTCTCTACCTGTTTCAAAGAAATGAGACTATTCAGGGCTACACCGTAGATGCTGTTGACCCCTGACTTTGACTCAAAACTCAGCCCTCTTCCCAACCCCAATGGCAATGGCATCTTAAAAGACACTTGTACTACATGGTGGTAAAGTGTTTCCTAAGTGTATGAACACCTTTTTGCCACTGCTGCATCATTCTTGCTCGTTGAACAAAACAAGGAATTCACTAACCCATTCTGCAAGGTTAAACTGCTCCCCATTGCAACCTGGTACAGGAAAAGACAAATATTGCAACAAACCTCAATACCCTTCCTCGCCTTACCGACAGTCTCCAAAAATTTTCCCTGTTCCTCCTCAGAGGGGATGCCAAGTAGGAAAAATCTGTCAAAGTATTCAACAATAGGTCAAGCAAGGAAATGATTCAGTTCAAAACTTTGAAAAGCACAAATTTCTACTGCCATATCTCTAGGTAAAATCTCTCCAAAAAAGTCTGGGCAGACAACTAGCTATGAGCATGCTAGCGGAAAAAAGACTTCATACCTCTACCATAAAATTAGTCCTAGAAGCAGGAGTAATGTCCACTGTCCCTCTTCGGAGAAATGATGCCCCTGAGAAGTCTAGCAAGATTTGTCACAGGGATAAGAGTTCCAAACCCACTTTATGTTTCTCCAATGGTTTAAGAATTAGGAAGAAGAGGGTGAAAGTTGAATGGCGAGAAGTATGCTTCCTGCCCTACTACACCCATCACTCACTCCTGCTACTGAAACTGAGGATGTCATCTCCAAGGCAAAGTTCAGAAGAAACAATCAAGGAGTCATAGTAGTACGAACAAGACCAGCAACTCCAGTAGAAAGGTCCACATTCACAAAACTACCAAAGACTATTGAAATTAGTCATTTAACTCAATTACATAAGGTAACTAACTTTGAGACAAGCTGTAGTACTGTCAAACTATGGAAAACACATAACTACATGGTACAGCACTCTATATACTAATCTATAAGATGCAACAGAAACATGGACACTGAAAGAGAAATAAGTAGAAATTTTGAAAAGATGAAATTATGAAATGCTAATAAATATTCATAGCCAGAGAGAGGTTGGGAGATCTACTGTATTTCTTATGAGGAATTTGCAAACAGATGTGGTTTCCAGTGCCTAGAAATCATAACATATGATATGAAGGATAAGAAGAATGAGGACAGTTCAGTTAGTCAGGAAAATGTTAGAAATGGAAGTAGCAGGACAATAATCAGTAGGAAAAGTCTGGAAATCATGGAAAAAGGGCTCACATGAAGACCTAGACCAAATGGGAATTCAGTCAAGTGACAAGACATAAGATTCCACAAATTCATTTCACATTTAACTCCATAACATGGAAATCTGACATTAAAGTCATAATGGTGAGGATTATTGGTTTTATTATCTTTAGACGGCATAATTTGCTTTATTACTGAGACTATCAATGGGCATAGCCATTGCAATTTCAGTCTAATAGAAATGAATCAGTTCTTGCAATTATCATGAGATTTTTCTCACCAAATTAGGTAAAATTTGTGTTGGTAATCTTTGTTTTAAACACAGCAGGTTACTGGCTCTGGTCTGCCATCATGATCATTAATCATTATTGACATCCTTCAAACTGAAGATTTAATACTGAGAATGCAAACAATGTTAAAAGAACTTGCAAACATTGTGCAATCACAACTGAATGACCACTTAACTCTAGGGATTGTAAGAAAACTGATATTATGAAATAACACTGATTTGATTCATTGTCATAATGTAACTTAACAACTTCCAACAAATAAATAACCTCAATCATGCCTTATAAAGTTTAAAGTATTATCATACAGGATATTTTGTTTATTTGAACAACAGGACTCTGTAACTTATTTAGTAACAAGTGAAGAGGTCTGGCAATCACACTGACAAAAGTTCCTGTATTGTATATTTATAAAATACACTTCATAAAGACTTAAGTTTAAAATATTTTAGACAACATAATACTTGTCTGCTGAAGTTCACTCATATTCTAGTCTGGCTTTCGTGTGCTTACACAAGTTTTTTTTTAAACACATTTGTCACTCATCCTTTTTTATAAACCAATAATATAATATTAATAATGATTAGTTTTCCAGACCTCTGAGTCTTATATAGACCCTTGACATTTGTCATTCATCAATTTAAAGTACACTGCATGGTACTGACATGTCACAGAGCTCACTCATGGAGGCAAATCAGGAGTACGTAAACTACATTTAGTGTGAATATCAAAGAAACAGGAGCTATTCATGTAACAGGATGAAAATTTTAATCTTCTGGAAAGTTTCCATAACAATCAGCTAAGAAAAGTAACATCCATCCCTAATATTGCTTGAACATTATGGCTCATTAAAGTAATTTTACTAATGATTTCTTTTTTTCTAAATTCTGTAACAGAATAATACAACATAACTGAAAGCAATCATGCCCAGGACAATTATTTAAGAAATTTTTTTCTGCTTCAACCCATAAAGCTTGAACAGTAGACTTGGTAATTATCAAGAAAGATGATTTTTTTATGATAAAATAAGATTTTATGTATACTTACCAAGTAGTTATATAGCTATAGTTTCTAAAACCGTCGGCAGCTAGAATTTTTGAAATTCGCGGAGGCGCTAGTTTGTTTTGGTCAGGTGATAACCCACCCCCCCCACTATCGGGGGAGTGAGGAACCAACACCGTCCGAAAATCAGTTGTTTATACCCTATTATCCATGTGAGGGGAGGAGGGCGGGCTTTGATCATGTAACTACTTGGTAACTATACATAAAATCTTATTTTATCATAAAAAAGTCATTTTTGTGTATGCAACTTACCAAGTAGTTACATAGCTGAATCCCACATTGTAGGAGGTGGGATCCATGGATATGCTCATAACTTTTTAAAATTTAATAATACAAAAATGTTATTGTTATAATACAATTAAGTTTGTTCATACTTACCTGGCAGATATATATATAGCTGTATTCTCCGAAGTCCGACAGAATTTCAAAATTCGCGGCACACGCAGTGGGCGGCCAGGTGGTGGTACCCATTCCCGCCGCTGGGAGGCGGATATCAGGAACTATTCCCATTTTCTATTCATATTTTATCAGTGCCACTGTCTCCTGAGGGGAGGTGGGTGGGCACTTTAATTATATATATCTGCCAGGTAAGTATGAACAAACTTAATTGTATTATAACAATAACATTTTGTTCATGAAACTTACCTGACAGATATATATATAGCTGAATCCCACCTTCGGATGGTGGGAAGAGACAGAATAGGATTTTTTGGGAAACTAAATTAAGTTGATGATATACATCTTGGTTCCTCACCTGTTAGCATAGCCGACTTCGTGATTACTGTCACTAAAGTCTGCTTCTGCGTTACTAGAGTTGCCAGCGAGGTAGAGACCTGTAATGCTGGTGCGCTCTAGATGATCTGTCAACGGGGGCGTGACCACAATGTGACTAGACCATATGACCATACTTCTGAGGGCAACGAAGCTAAAACCACCACCTGACCTAACCTATTAAAGTTAGTTCCATAACTTCTAGGCTAAAGAAAAGGAACGCGCCTCAAGCGACCAACCCTTCAAAGTTAAAAGCACACCTATCCCTTTTCTATAGGATAGGATTCGTGTTGCTTGCTGCCCCCAATAATATATCTACGGATATGTATGGGTCCTAGCGACTTACAGATCTCAAATGTCGTCTTCACATCCCGTCGGGAGTGTGAAGCGAACACAGAGTTGCTTCGCTAAAGCGTGGCACTCAGGATGTTACTGAGTGTCATGCTCTGTTGAAATGCTTCCGAGGCCGCGCCCTCACCTCTTGAGCATTCATATTAAGAAAAATCTCAAATCTTTATGCAAACATAATGAATGAGACTTCTTAAAAGAACTCCTTGACTATAATGCCAGGGTGTTCTTGGACATGAACCAGTCTGGTCTTTTACGGAACGCCGCAGATTGTCCGTTGACCTCGACTTACTATAGTTTTTATTAAGATAAAACTTGAGAGACCCGACAGGGCACAGGACTCTCTAATGCCTTTGCCCAATAATTTGTGCCATACCCTTGGTCTCCAAACCTTCGGGTCAAGGGTTAGACAGGTTTTCGTTCTTATCAAGAACGGAAGGCTTAGAGGACAGACCGCATTATGTCCTTTAAAGCTAAAACCTCTGATGATAGCTAAAAGCTCACTAACCCTCTTTGCCGTGGCTAGAGCGGTTAGAATGTTAGCCTTTCTGGTCACGTGTATTAAGTTCGCAGAAAGGATAGGTTCGAAATGCTTTTGGCATCAGAAACTCAGACTACGTCTAAGTTCCATGCCGGAACCTGCGATCCAGAGAATTTCAAGATCTCCCCAGACCTCAAAGATCGTGAAGCTTTGTTGTTTGACAGAACCGAATCTCTGAGCCTAGAGGCCGTCAACAACCTATTTGCATATTCTATAATAGTTAGGACTTCTATCTTATCTCGTACTTCATACGGAAAGATAGAACCATAAAGAAATTCACAGAGGTCGAGTTGGAGGAACAGTCATTTCCCTTCACTATCCAGAAACGGCCCGCTCCGATTGAACACTGAAAATAGGCAGCACTGCTTTGCCTTGGCCAAGAGACTGCCATTAATCTTGAAGATCTTATCGCTTCTCGATAGTCTGAACGCCTTCAGACTCAGAGAGGAGAGATATTAGATACTTCACTAAGTGACGAAGTTAGATTACACCGATTCTCTCGGGAAGGGTCTTTGGACAATTCTCTGAATTACCTGACCTCTGTGAATCCCACCTCTTAGAGGCCAACATGTGGCGACTAAAGCTTATCCTCTAGGATCATGAATAAGGAACAACTTAAGAGGAAGCTCCTTCGTCTTCAAAATTACGAAAAACTTAACGAAAGGACGCCCTCAGTCTCTCCTCACTTTCGAAATACTTCTAAGTGAGGATTACTCAGACGTCAGTAGTTGTTGCCTTCGATCGAGAAGACCCGCACGGACGTGTACTAGTTTAACGAACCTCTTGAGGACCGTTACGTTCCGTGCCTAAGCCCATAACCAATTCTCTGTTCTTGAGCTATGAAAGAGCTGAGAAATTATCCGAGATGATTTGGGCCACTCGATCCAAACTCACCCTTCGAGGAACTGGAGAGCCGACCAATTTGGCTTCCAATTCTTTCAGACAATGTGCCAGAACATCTGTTCCTCTGTTCGGATGTCTGGCACCCTCTCGCTATCACCCGAGGTGATCCTCAAGCCGTTGAGAGAAAATTAGAATTATTACAAGATCTTTGATGTTATTCCAATTTCTTCGTGAGGAAAAATTGTAGAGGTCTGAATTGCGTTTATTCAGGGAAAAACAAGCTTCTCCAGCGAGGAAATGGTCCCCAGCAAACTCATCCATTCCCTCACTCAGCCTGCTTCTTCCCTAAATAAGGCTGCACTTTGCATAAGCAGGAGAGCATTATTATAGTGCTATGCCGCGGTAGATTCGTACAGAGTTCTGTTACCGTGCGGTAAACCCGCACCGAACAAGTATAAGAGATATCTTGTTGAAATTTTCTAAGTAAACGGAAGGCATGTTCATCATGATTACTAGAAATTTCCTCAACCCGAGGCTAAAATCCATGATTGTAGGCAGAGAGACGCAACCAAACGCGCATGACACCGAGCTAGCCGGTACTGCGTAGATCACATCACAGTAACAGCAGCCTTGTTCATCGTCTCGCACTATCTGCCTGAGTTGCCAGCTACTCCTTTTACGAAGGGATAGGTATGAAATTATCGAGCAAAAGGAAAACTCTCCAGCAGGCATATTTGTTTCAAACGAAACAAAATTCGCTAAATACAGAATCTGAGTTGGTGTTGTCGTAACAATACCTGAATAGTTATTCTTACTCCGAAAACTCTTGGAAGGTTGAAGGGAGTGTCAAATAAATACATTAGAACAACAGTTCTTTCGGCTTCTATCCGCAGAGGTAAATACTATATGCGTATATGACTTGACCCATGCGTTAGCAAAATGACGCAAAGATAAACTACGTAAGTATTGTAGTAATTTGAACATCGAATTCTCTACTACATCTTTCCTCGACGAGGAAGAGAGAAAGAAAGGAAAACGACTGTCCACGTTCTAATGAATGAGACTTTTAAAAGAACTCCTTGACTCTTTGCCAAGAAAAGGGAGTAATATTCGAATAGAGATCATCAAGAGAGAACCGAGGATCGAAAAGGACCGTTCAATGTTCTTATGATATTGGACATAAGACTTCCTGGATCTAGTCTACAAGTCTTTTTCTTACTCCCCGGATGAGCCTCTGAAAATGAATGAGAGCTCTTCGAAATTTGTTAATGAGTTTATCCGCTTAAACGATAAAAACGTTAAAATCTATGTCAATGAGAACTACCCCATTTATGAGGGGTCCCCCACTTAAATGACAAAACGTTTAGTATCTTGACAATGGGGAAAACGTCCTTACTAGACAAAACTATTAGCACTTTGCTAATAGGGGAAAACCCTTTAACATGACCGAAAGTCACCCAGGAATCCGAGTATATAATCTTCCCGATTCTCAGAGAAATCGATGAAGAGGAAAGAGGGATCGAAGAAAAAATTCGGGTATGTCTCTCCGCTAACTCCGAATCCATTTTAAAAATTTCTGTAAAGGAATGTCCTGTGGAGAGTCCTGCAAAAACCTCCTCTTGACGAGCGTTTATAAAGCGTCAAGCGTCCTAAGAAACGTCCTGAACAGCAAATAAAACGCCTTCTACAAGTCTTTTCTCTCGCAAAGCGTCCTGCCGAGCTTCCACCGAAGCGTCCTGGCGAATATGCACAAAAGCGTCCTGGAAAGCGTCCTGCTGAGCGTCCTCAACTGCTGAGCGTGCTTAGCTACGAGCGTGTCTGAGCAGAGAACACCAAGTCTTCTGAACGACGTTTCAGAGAGGAACTCGTTGAGCGCCTTGATGCATGCAAGGCCCGCCAAGAGGCGTCCTGGCGAGCGACCTTGCCAACATCTCAATGTTATGACGAACCGCGTTTTGCGTATGACGTTGAATATTTTTAAGGGACGTCCTCATGCGAGTCTCCATGGAGAGCCGCACGCTGCTCCTGAAGAGTGTGAACACTAAAGGAAGACGTATGGCTTTCGTCTTCCGCAAGGTGCTTGCCGAAGCGTCCTGGAGAATGTCTCTACTTATAGGACGTCGAGCACCTCCAAAAGCTTCCTCACTTCTAAATTGCCCTTCTTATGCCGACCAGAGACATAAGTTGTTTGACTGTGCAAAGCAGCTTGCCGGCCGTCAAACTTATCAGCTTGCTTTTCGAAGTAAAGCGAACGTTACATAACGTATACGGAGCGCCATGAGGAGAGAAGACGAATACTGAGTTGCTCCTCCAAAAGGTGGAATCAAGAATGTCCTTGATTACCAAATTCTTTTGGAATGCTAGCGAGGTTGAAACAGCTCTAACTTCATGAGCGTTCACTCGCAGGAGGGTCAAATCACTCTTCTGGCAAGATGAATGAACCTCCTTAATAATGTACAAGTGATATATACATGAGCGTTCATATACATGAGCGTTCACTCGCAGGAGGCTCAAATCACTCTTCTGGCAAGATGAATGAGCCTCTTTAATAATGTATAAATGATGTATACATGAGCGTTCACTCTCAGGGGGCTCAAATCACTCTTCTGGCAAGATGAATGAGCCTCCTTAATAATGTATAAATGAAGTATACATGAGCGGTCACTCGCAGGAGGCTCAAATCACTCTTCTGGAAAGATGAATGAGCCTCCTTAATAATGTATAAATGATATATACATGAGCGTTCACGGGGTCGCAGGAGGCTCAAATCACTCTTCTGGCAAGATGAATGAGCCTCCTTAAATGTCCCTTAGAAAAAGAGCCAGTGCATTCTTCTAAAAGGGTAAATGTGGTCTCTTTCCTCCTCATCCTCTCGTGACGAGAGAGAGGACGTGAAGCGTCCTCTTCTCTAAAGCTTCTTTAGGGGGCGCGAGTCCTTCCGAGAGCCCCAACCCCTGTGTGGGGAGGATGCCTCGGAGGCCGAGAAACAACCCTTGAAGCTTCGTGCACGTGCTCGATCTTCGGCAGCCTGGGAAGCTACAACAGGACCTGCCGAAAGGAAGCCAGATCAGCATGAAAAGCCCGTAACCCTCCTTCGGCTTTTGACATGCCCTCTCCCTGGTTTCTGGGAGTCCGACAGAGGTCTAGGCCTAGAGGCGTTATGGGGCCGATCTGACGTTCCCTCCTAACGAGAGAGAGGACGTGAAGCGCGTCTTCTCTAAAGCTTCTTAGAGGGCGCGAGTCCTTCCGAGAGCTCCAACCCTTGCGTCGGGGAGGGCGCCTCGGAGGACGAGAAGCAATCCTTCAAGATTCGTGCACGTGCACGATCTTTAGCAGCCTGGGAAGCGTCAACAGGTTCTGCCGAAGGGACGCCAGATCGGTGGGGAGCCCCCGTAACCCTCTTGCGGCTTTCGACATGCCCTCTCCCTGAGTCCTGGGAGTCCGACAGAGGTCCAGGCCTAGAGGCATTATGGGGCCGATCTGACGCCCCCTCCACAACACAAGGGGCACTACACTTCACAACACTAATTGGAGAGCGAGCACTTTAGTCTAAGATTACTTGATGTAATCCTCTAGCAGACACTTCTTCTAGCGGCCCGTAAGCATATCCACAGGGTTAGGCAAAATAAAATCTACAGGAGGTTAGAAGGTTCATTATTTCTAGCTTCTGTTTTACTGTGGAGGAAAACTCCTGATTCTAACACGCTCTAAAATGCGTACATGAATCCTACTTCTTCCGTAATCAGTCACACATTACACTAATTACATTGAACTTATGCAAAGAAAACATGTAAACGCCATATACACTAAGCGAGTGTCTACCGAAAGTTCCGGTAGCTTCACCATCCCCCATGCAGACAACAAAGTCTGAAACTAGGCTAACTAGCCTCAGACATCAAATGCAATGAAAAATTTACGATAGCGTATGCCTAGCCACAAATCCAAGTCAATAATCGTAAGAATAATTAGGATACTTAAGCGGCTAATGAAGTTTCAAAATCCTAGGCGGAGGTCTGTAAACAGTTGTTTACCGACCGGCGACAGAAAAAATATGAATAGAAAATGGGAATAGTTCCTGATATCCGCCTCCCAGCGGCGGGAATGGGTACCACCACCTGGCCGCCCACTGCGTGTGCCGCGAATTTTGAAATTCTGTCGGACTTCGGAGAATACAGCTATATATATATCTGTCAGGTAAGTTTCATGAACAAATATATATTTAGAGCTAGCATCCATGCAGATGCTTGTTGGTTCCTTACCTGTTAAGAGAGCTGAACAGTTGATTACTGCCTCTGGAAGTCGCTCGTCTTAACTCATAAGGACGTGGCGGTATAGCCATGGCTCGTCCCCTAAACAGTGGGACCCATGCAGCTAAGGAATGTCCGTGGCTGGCATGGTCAACCAAATCATGCCCCTGCCCAGGGCGCAGTACCAAATAACCAAATGTTACCAGAGTAAAAAAAAAAAAAACATATCACCTCAACCATAACCATAAAATTCATACCCAACTCTACACTTGCCTGAAGGGTACTCCTAGTACATCCATAGTACCTCCAGGCTCCCGTAAAAAAACTCACCAACCTTGTTCAAGGCGAAGAGATAGGCTAGGAAGGTATGACTTCCTACACACCCTTACCCAATGCTGTGCCTACCGCTAAATACGGACCTAGGGTACTGCAATTTTCATATACTGTTTCAATATCACGCAAGTAATGCGAGGTGAACACTGATTTACATTTCCAATACGTTGCTTGAATAATCAAGTCCAAAGAGAGATTGTGTTTATACGAGAGAGAGGTTGCCACTGCCCTTACCTCGTGAGCTTTCACTTTGAGTTTATTAGGGTCGGTTTCTTTCACTTGTGAATGAGCATCTACAATCACGCTACGTAAGAACGCCAGGACGTTTTTAGACATCGGGCGCGCCGGATTCCTTACCGAACACCATAAACGATCGGACAGGCCCCGAACCTTCTCTGTCCTTTGTAAATAACATTTCAGAGCTCTGACCAGGCAGAGCAACCTCTCCTCTTCTTCCGGTCCTACCAAGTCAGTGAGGTTTTTGATACTGAACCAACGAGGCCATGGTTTGGACGGGATCTCGTTTTTGCCAAAAACCCCAAGGTTAATGCGCAAACCGCATTACCCTGTGCAAAGCCTATTCTCTTGTCCATGGCATTTATTTCACTCACTCTTTTAGCTGTAGACAGAGCTACTAGAAATAAGGTCTTTCTCGTCAAATCTCTTAACGATGCTCTTTGCAACGGCTCACACGGAGTTTCCGACAACCACTTAAGTACTACATCTAGGTTCCAAGGTAATATCTTCGAACCTTTGGGTTTTTCTATATCGAAGGACTTAATGAGATCTGCAAGATCTCTATTCGATGACACTTCCAATCCTCTGTGCTTGAAAACAGATCCCAACATCGCCTTATAGCCTTTTATAGTCGCAGTAGACAGATTTCTATGTTCTCAAATATAAAAGAAAATCTGCTATTTCTGTTATAGTTGTTTTAGAAGACAAAACATTATGCTCTTTACACCAGGCTCTAAACACAACCCACTTTGCCTGATAGACTTTACTTGAAGATTCCCTTCTGCACTGCGCAATAGCTCTCGCCGCTTGTCTTGAAAACCCCTTCGCTCATAAGAGTTGTCGGACAGTCTGTAAGCGGTTAGAGACGGAGTGGATAGTCCTTGATGGAACCTCCTGAAGTGGGGTTGTCTGAGTAGATCTGTTCTCTGAGGAAGTAACCTTGGCCAATCCACTAGAAGATCTAAAAGATCTGGAAACCATTCCTGCGCTGGCCAGAATGGAGCAATGAGAGTCATCGAAACGTTGTGATGCGTTCCGAATTTGTTGATGACTTCTCTCACCATCTTGAATGGAGGAAAAGCGTACAAGTCTTTGTTCGACCAGTCCAAAAGCATCGCATCTGTCGACCATGCTTTCGGGTCTGGGGCTGGTGAACAGTAAAGGGGGAGACAATAGTTTCTTGCTGTGGCAAACAGATCCATCATAGGTTTCCCCCAGAGTTTCCACAATTCGAGGCATACCACTGGATTCATCATCCATTCCGTGTGAAGCACTTGCCTCCTGCGGCTCAGTTCGTCCGCGAGAACATTGAGTTTCCCCTGAACGAACCTTGGAATTAATGTGGTTTGATTCCAATTCGCCCATACCAGCAGGCTCCTTGCCGTCTCGCAAAGAGAAAACGAGTGTGTTCCTCCTTGTTTCTTTATGCAGGAGAGCGCTGTTGTGCTGTCCGAGTGTATCGCCACTACTTTGTTGCGAACTTTGTCCGCAAACTTCAGCAATCCCCAGTGGATGGCGGTCAGTTCCTTTCGATTTATATGCCACTGTTTTAGTCCTGCATTCCAAACTCCTGATACTTCTTTTTCTCCCAGAATCGCTCCCTAACCTTGATCTGATGCATCTGAAAAGAACACTAGGTTGGGGCTCTGCGGGAGGAGGGATCTCCCTTCCACAAGTCTGTCTCTTAACTTCCACCATTGCAGGTCCTCTTTTATTTCCTGTGTGATAGGGAACACAAAAGAGTCCGGAAACTTCTTTCAGTTCCAATTCGCCCTGAGGAAGAACTGTAGGTTCCTCATATGCTGTCTCCCTAGTGTCACGAAATGTTCTATTGAGGATAGAGTGCCCAAAAGACTCATCCATTCCTTTGCAGAGCATTCTTGGAGAACTAAAAATTTCACTACCTTCTGCAGGCACAACTCGATTCTTTGTGGGGATGGAAAAGCCCGAAAACTCACTGAGTTGATCCTCATCCCCAAATAGACTGATTCCTGACTGGGGAGTAACTGCGACTTTCGTCTGTTTATTAACAGTCCTAGATCCTGAGCTAAAGTCAGGGTTTTCTGAAGGTCCTCCGTGCACCTCTCCTTTGTTTGTGACCGGAGAAGCCAATCGTCCAAGTAAAGGGATATCCTTATCCCGACTAGATGTAACCATTTCGCAATGGGAGCTAGCACTCGGGTGAACACTTGTGGTGCGGTCGAAAGCCCGAAACACAGCGCTCTGAACTGGTATATTTTGTCCCTGAAGACAAAACGCAGAAACCTCTTTGAGTTTTGGTGTATTGGGATGTGAAAATATACGTCCTCCATATCAATGGAGATCATTCAATCCCCTTGAAGGATTGATGAAAGGACAGACTGATTCGTCTCCATCTTGAACTTTGTCTTTTACACATAAAGGTTCAGAGTGCTCACGTCCAATACGGGTCTCCATCCCCCCCCGATGACTTGGGAACAACAAACAGACGATTGTAAAACCCTGGTGTTAGTGGCTCCTCTACTAACTCTATTGCTTTCGTTTGCAAGAGAGACAAAACCTCTTCCCAAAGGGCGATGAACTTCTTTGAATTTTCTGAGTAGGCTGTCAAAGCTATCAGAGAGCCTGATAACGGTGGCTTTCTCTTGAACAGAATATCGTATCCTTCTCTTAAAACCTTTACGATCCAAGGTTCCGCCCCTCTTACTTCCCATTCTTCCCAAAACTGATGGAGCCTCGCTCCTACTAGCGCACGAAGGACTGATACACTACTTCTTGGTCGAGGGGTTGGTTGAGGATTTTTTAATAGATTTAAGGGTGAAACGTGCTCTGCCCCTTGATCTTGGGAAATATCTACCGAATCCCCTGCCCAGAAAGGGTTGTCCTCGGCTGGCTGGCGAGGGGCGTACACTAGGGATATTTTCTCTAGTCCGTTTAGTGAAATGTGAGAGAAGATCCTGTGTTGCTTTCTTCTGCAATTCAGAGGCAACTAGCACTACTGTTTCTTCTGGAAATAGGTGCTTCTTATCCAAGGGCAAATATAACAAGGCAGACTTTTGGGTACGAGAAACTCCCTTGGATGTAAAAGAACGCCATAGCTCTCTTCTTTAGGATACCTAACATGAAGAGAGAAGCTAGTTCCGCGGAACCGTCTCTAATCCCCTTATCTAAACAGGAGATCACTCCCGAAATGTCTGTAAAAGCTTCCTCACTCAACATTGAATAGCTCTTCAGTTTTACGTCCCAAGGCTCCTACTGTCCAGTCCAAGAAACTAAAAACTTCGAATACACTTATATTCTTAATGAGGTGGCCTAATTCTGACACTGTAAACATTATCTTGGCCGGGTTGAAAGCCGATCTTCTCAGCAAGTCAATAAGCATGGAGAAGTCTCCCTGGGCGGAGGCAGACACACCCAAAGAGAGAGCTTCTCCGGTTTCGTAACAAATGTCTCCTAGTTGAAAGATGAGAAGGAGGGAAGTAGAAGTTGACCTTGCCTTGATCCCTCTTATCCTCAAGCCAAAGGTTAATTTCCTTTAACGCTTTTCGAGCCGAAAAAGACAGTACTAGTTTCGATAATTTCCTAGAGTCTTCCTGGTTGTCCTTCATGTAAGAAGACACTGGAGACGTGGGGGTTACTGGCGAAAACGAATCTGAAAAATTGTCTACAAAGTAAAAAAGCAAGGCTTTGTAGGCAGTGAGAGAAGACTTTATCCTCCTCTTCTCCTTTCTCTTCTTCTTCGGCTGAAGAAATAGGTGAAAAAGTCTCTACAGGTTGGATAGGGGGCGCCGCAGATTGAATAAAGCCCAAAGTGCTGTCTAACTTATTCTGGATGACTGACAGAGAATGATCGGGGCCAGCCATCACCTGAAGTCCTGTCGGTAGGCCCAAAGCTGAAATTGATGACATAGGCTGTCCGAGCGCTTCAGACTGGTCCCTCTGTGCACTTGGTTACATATATACCTGTGGATGCTCGGGGGCTAGCGGACGCTTGGGCGCTCTTGGATGCTCGGGTGCTCGTGGATTCCTGGGCGCTAGTGGGCACTCGGGAGCTAGTGGACGCTCGGTTGCAACTGTATTCCTGGGCGCCAAGGGACACTCGGGAGCCAAAGGTTGTTCTAGCGTTGCTGCGGAAGTTCCAGGCGCCAAAGGCTGCTCTGGCGAACAGGCAAACTGCGGCGCCGATGGGCGCTTGGGAGTCGGCGTGTTCTCATGCTCCGAACGCTGAAGATGTCTCCCAGGAGTCTCGGGGATTACAGAAGGGACTCATGTGCGGACCGGTGCTGAAGACATCTCCGAGAGTCTACTCTTCCCCATACTCTTCACCTCTGAACATATGCTAGAGGAAGACTTTCTCGATGGCGACTTCGACTTAGAGGATGTAATCCTCTCACTACCACGTCCCTCTCCTGCTGTATCCTGAGAGAATCTATCTAGAGAGTCCCAAAAACTACACGAAGGTTGTTCCTTCCATAAAGGGCTAGCCTTTTTACAGGGGACTGGAGAGGGAGACAACTTACGAGCCCTCCTTTTCAATGGACGGGACTCGTCATGGAATCGCCACTGGCGCCTGGGAGAGGACTCCCTGGAGCTGGAAGCACTAGACGACAGCGGTGCTCCTTTAGAGACGCCTTTCCAATGGCGCTCTGTTGCAATCTGGGATTTGTCAACAGTATCGCCTGAGGGGGCGACTGCTCGTGGGCAGACCCCACTAACCTGCCTTGGGCTACCAGTATGCCTCCTCCCAGTTTCTGGGGAGTTTGACAGGGACCTTTGCCTAGGAGAATCAGTGGGCCAAACAGCCACCTCCTCCACAACACTTACACTTGCACTCACTTCACCACTTACTTTGTCCATTAAGAGTTTTTACGGACGCTCCTAATTTCTCCATTGCTTGGAGCATGATAAAAAATTTCTGATCGACTCTTGCCTCTAAATTGGTCACAGCATCGGGTACGGGTGTGAGAGAGCCAAGATTAGGACTGGGAATGACAGGTGGAGGGGAAGGTTCAGAAAGAGACAAATTATCATTATACAATTCCTGACTAATTAAGTTTTTTGCTTTAGATCTAGAAGCCGCTTTTCTCTTTTTATCTCTCTCTAACTTGTTCGTGTAACTAGTCAAGATCTTCCAATTTCTTTGATCCCAATTAATACACTTTCCACAAGTTTGATCTGGTGTACAAGTCTGTCCCCTACAACCTGTGCAAATTGAATGTGGATCATTAGCCACTTTAGTGATCCTAGTATTGCAGCCTTTACTACAATACCTAATCCCAGATGAACTAGTGTCTGACATTATGTAGACCAATTCAAAACTAGTGAATTTCAGTGCAAAACTATTTAAAACTATCATCAATTCCTAAATAGCTATCACCGAAAACAAAACTTCCAATATTCAGAGTACTTCACCAAATAACTCCAACAAAGAGCGACGGCAAAGAATTCCAAAAATTCCACTGCTACTGAAACTGTGTTGACAGTACCAGCCAGCAGAAACAACTGATTTTCGGACGGTGTTGGTTCCTCACTCCCCCGATAGTGGGTGGGGGGTATCACCTGACCAAAACAAACTAGCGCTTCCACGAATTTCAAAAATTCTAGCTGCCGACGGTTTTAGAAACTATAGCTATGTAACTACTTGGTAAGTTGCAAGCATAAAAAATATTATTTACATTAGAAAGCTACACCAATTGATAACAAAGAAATCAGTACCTAATTCTCCTTAACATGGCAATTCCCAAAAAATTGTGATAAATTTTTTTTATGGACATACTATACTAAATCAAATGCCTGCATTCCATGTACCAGCATTCCATTTGTTTTTTGTTTTTTACTTCCAAAGTTCCTTTACATCATTTATTTAGTCAGGATCCTTCATGCAGAGGACTTTTTTAGTGTTTGTATTCAATGGTAGAATAATAAGTAGTATATATGCAGTATATACTTGAGCTCCAGTACTATTTCCTTCATTAGCCTCTTTCCTTTACCACACATGAAATATGTGAAATATTCAAATTTCCATTAACCCCTGGGATGGGAAGCAGCAAAATACATTTGATCACAAAAAATTCAGTAGTATAGTTTTATCACACCATCCCCTTGAAACGAAATCCATCACCAGCAGGTGTCATTTAGTATAAGTTTAAAAGTTTTACAAACTATTTCATTCCAAATAATAAAAAAAGCAACAATTAAAAGTACAAGACAGTGCTTTGCACTAATGGGAAGCAAATCTGGAAAGACAGAATCCACACACAAAGTTTATGAAGCTCGTTTGGGTATTAGCAAGGTAAAACAATCAAGAAAAAATCCTGTGATAAAAATCTTACTTATGGTGAGAATGATCAGTCATACTTTAATAGTGCTGATAACGTAACAGAAAAAGTGTTACAACATTTCCACAATATCAAAACAGCACTTACTTAGTAGGTAGCTTAAAGATGTAGCCACGTCCCATGTCATTCCACACTAGTACCCGATCCGCAGAGAGGAAGTCACCACCCATCCACCTTTCCCCGGGTGGAACTAAAACTTTGCACAATTGTGAAAAGTCTCCGGCATCATATATCTACCAATAAAAAATATAAAAAATAGTTATTTATCAAACTTCATAAACACTGGGAAAGTATGCAAAAACTGTAAATAACAGTACTATAAGACCATACTAATATAATTATTCATTATTAAGTAAATAATAATAATAATAATAATAATAATAATAATAATAATAATAATAATAATAATAATAATAATAATAATAATAATAATAATAATAATAACAACTGTTTCAACAGCATCCAGCTTATAAAAAGGCGTCCCAATTTCTCTTATCATATTCTTCTCATCAGCAAGGAGATGACACAACAAATTTCCAGAGGGCCGTAAATCTTTCCATGTCCTTTGGAAAGTTGTTATATCATTAACCTGATGATGAAATATAAGAAAATAGAGAAGAATGTACAAGCTGAATGCCATTGAAACAACTGTTTTCAATAACACTGCCCTTAAAGTGACTCCTAAATCCAAATAATAATAATAATAAAAATAATAAACTCAATGAATAGCTACTTATTTCAAGCCGACAAAAAATTTAAATATCTTGTACAGTATGAAAAAAGATATATAGAAAGCTCAAAAGTAATACAGGCAGTCCTCGCTTATCAGCGGCATCAATTAATGGCATTCCGGTTTTACGGGCTTGGCTGACACTGTTAACCAGTTTTTCAGAGACGACAAGTGATTTTCAGCATTGGTAAGTGGTTTCAGTGGCGTTGGTAAGAGGTTTTACAGCAACAGTAAGCAGTTTATTGGCAGCAGTAAGCAGTTTATAGGCGTCAAGAAGCAGTTTATCGGCACCAATAAGTGGTTAATAGCGCTGATGAGCGATTTATTGGCGCTTATGACATCATAAATCCCATTTATTATCATATGGAATTTCAGTGATTTTTGGTTAGCAGTGCTCAGCCAGGAACAGCACCCTGCTGTTAACCGGGGACTGCCTAATGTAGGCAGTCCCCGGGTTACAACGGGGGTTCTGTTCTTGAGACGCGTCGTAAGCCGGAACATCATCAAAAATCCTAAGAAAAATGGTATTTTCTTTTTAAAATAAGTTTTTAAATATATTTACCTGGTAGTTACATATATATATCTTTAACCCGCCAATTCGTCGCGCACACGGCAGAAATTCAAAATTCGCGGCTATCGCCGATAGACAGTCAGGTGATCATACCTGTGCTCCCACTATCCAGGTACCTGGAACCATTCCCATTTGTCCTCAGAAATTCCATGCCCCTGTTCTCAGAGGGGAGGAGGGAGGGACCTTTATATATATGTAACTATCAGGTAAGTATATTTAAACACTTATTTTAAAATGAAAATACCATTTTTAAATATCTAACTTCCCTGGTAGTTACATATATATAGCTGATTGACACCTTTGGTGGTGGGTTAGAGAACCTCCACACCGTTGGGAATTCGTAAAATTATTAATCGCTACAATTTAGCTGAAACTAATAACCTGGTTCTTACCCGATAAGGAAGCTGGCTTCAAAGTTTTCCTGCCTCATTAGCCTACATTCCTTGACAGACCCGGCGATCCACCCAGGGGGCCTGTAGAAAGTCTCTGTGGGGCTGTCACACGGTCTTCGACCTTAACATGACTAGACCACCACCCTTGCTATCCAGGCAAAGCCATGGACAATGAGCTGACCACCTGACCAACTAACACACTAAAAACACACACCATAAAAACCTAACTAAGACATGCATCCCAGACTGTGGAAGGTTGCGACAACCTTCACAGACAACCTGTGATACCAAGTTCAAGAAAAGCAAGGGTATAAAAAAGGTTATGGGTTAGACGCAGTAGCACCTTCTCCAACTACGGCGCCGGAGGCAACGTACGGACCCAGGGAGCAACAATCTTCATATTGGGTCTGTACCTCTTTGAGGTAGCAATCTGCGAAGATAGACTTGCTTCTCCAAAAAGTCGCTTCTAAAATAGCCTTCATCGACTTGTTGCGTCTATACGCCATCGAAGTCTCTACAGCTCTTACTTCGTGCACCTTGACTTTGAGGATTGGGAAGCTTTTCTCATTACAGTTCTGGTGAGCTTCTCTTATCAAGTCTTTGATAAAGAACGCCAGTGCGTTCTTCGACAAAGGTAGTGAAGGCTTCTTTACCGAACACCAGAGGTTGTCCGTCTGTCCTCTTAAGTGTTTGGTTCTCTGTATATAAAACTTTAGGGCTCTCACTGGACAAAGGCCTCTCTCCTTTTCCTGTCCTACTAAATGAGATAGCCCTGGGATGGTAAAGGATCTAGGCCATGGGTGAGAAGGATTCTCATTTTTGGCGAGAAAACCTAGTTGCAGCGAGCAGACTGCATTCTCCCCACTGAGGCCTACATTCTTGCTAAAGGCTTGCAACTCTCCTATTCTCTTGGCTGTTGCCAATGCAACCAGGAATAGGGTCTTCTTGGTGAGGTCCTTCCATGAAGCCTTGTCGAGGGGTTCGAACCTACTCGAGGTTAGAAACGTTAGGACGACATCCAAATTCCAAGAGGGGGTTGGATTGTCCTTTCTCTTAGCCATCTCGAAAGACCTTATGAGGTCCGAGAGATCCTTGTTCCCCGATACGTCAATGTTCCTATGATGGAAAACAGATGTCAGCATACTGCGGTATCCTTTGATGGTAGGAACCGCTAGTTTCTGATATAACAAAAAGTCTGCCATTTGAATTATAGAGGTATTGGAAGAGGAAATATTTCTAATCCTGCACCATTCTCTAAAGACGTCCCACTTAGATTGATACAACTTGATCGTGGACGTCCTCCTAGCTCTTGCGATTGCTCTTGAAGCTTCCCTCGAAAAGCCCTTTGCTCTTGCCAGTTTTTCGATAGTAAAAAGGCAGTTAGATTGAGAGCGAGGATATTTTGATGGTATCTCTCTAAATTTGGCTGTTTGAGTAGATCACTCCAACAGAGTTACGATCTGGGGGTGTCCACCAGCCACTCCATCACTTCCGTGATCCAGGGTCTCGTGAGCCAAAACGGAGCTATCAGTATCATTCGGGCGTTGGTCGATTCCCTGAACTTCTTCAAGACTCTGTCTAGGATCTTGAATGGGGGAAGGCGTACATGTTTAGTCCTTCCCAATCCATGAGAAAGGCGTCCACTGCCACTGCTTCCTGGTCTGGAACTGGCGAGCAGCAAACAGGTAACCTCTTTGTTCTCTGTGTCGCAAAGAGGTCTATTGTCGGTTCTCCCCACAGATTCCAAAGCCTGCTGCATACCTCGTGATGTAGGGTCCATTCCGTCGTGAGAATCTGTCTTCCTCTGCTGAGGAGATCTGCCCTGACGTTCCTCTCCCTTTCTATGAAGCGAGTTAATAGAGTAATGTTCTTCTCTTTCGCCCACAATAAGAGATCCTTTGCTGCCTCGTAAAGGGAGTCCGAACGAGTGCCTCCCTGTTTCTTGATGTAGGCCAACGCCGTGGTGTTGTCCGCGTTGACCTGAACTATATCTTGTTCTTGACTTCCCCTTGGAAGTGCAAAAGCGCTAGATGAATGGCCACCAGCTCCTTCACATTGATGTGCCATTCTTTCTGATGATCTTGCCATAGACCAGAGATCTCGTCCCTCCCCAGTGTTACACCCCATCCCACATAAGATGCGTCCGAATACAACACTAGGTCAGGGTTCTTCTGTTGAAGTTCGAGGCCCTCTTGAAGTTTTTTGGGATCGTTCCACCAACTCAAATGATTCTTGATTCCCAGAGGAATCGGAATCCACGTCTCGAGGTCTTGGTCTCTTGTCCAGTAACTTGCCAGATGAAACTGAAGTGGACGAAGATGTAGTCTTCCCAGGGAGACAAATTGCTCAATCGAGGAAAGGGTCCCCAGCAGGCTCATCCATTCCCTCACCGAGCAGTTCCATCTCCCTAGGAAGAGCTTCACCTTTCTTAAGCACTCTAGGATGCGATTCGGGTCTGGAAAAGCCCGAAAAACCACTGACTGAATCCTCATCCCCAGGTAGATGATGTCTTGTGAAGGAGTCAGCTGTGATTTGGTTAGGTTTACTAAAAGCCCCAACTGTTGCGTTATCGTCATAGTTACTTGTAGGTCCTCCAGACACTTTTCTTGCGACTTGGCTTTGATTATCCAGTCGTCCAGATACATCGATATCCGTACCCCTTCCAGATGTAACCAAAGGGATACATTTGACACTACTCGAGTGAAAACGTAAGGAGCCGTGTTTAGTCCAAAACAAAGTGCTCTGAACTGATACGTTGTTGCCTGATGAACAAATCTCAGATATTTTCTGTAATTCGGGTGGATTAGGACGTGGAAATATGCGTCCTGCAGGTCTATCGACACCATCCAGTCTCCTTGTCTGGTGCCTGCTAGGACTGACGCTGCTGTCTCCATAGCAAACTTGACTTTGCTTACGAACTTGTTCAGCAGACTTACGTCCAGCACGGGTCTCCAGCCCCCCGAGTTCTTTGGTACCAGAAATAGTCTGTTGTAAAATCCCTCGAAAGAGGTGTCCTCTACTATTTTTATCGCCACTTTTGACAGCAACTGATCGACTTGTTCCTGCAGAGCTGTTGCTTTGCTTCCTGAGTAAGTGGCAGTCAACTCTAATGGTTCTGACGAAAGAGGGGTCTTCCTTAGGAAGGGGATCTTATATCCTTCCTTCAGAACTTCGATTGTCCCCTCGTCCGCTCCCCTTTGGCTCCACTCTCGCCAGTAGTGGGATAGTCTGGCTCCCACTCGTGTCTGGAGGTTGTCGAAATCATTTTTTGGTTTTTGGTTGCAGTTTAGGGGTTTTCCTAGGTTGTCCTCCTGCAGCCGTCCTCTGGGTTCCTCTCGCAAGAGCTCTCCCATGAAAGGGCTGACGCGCAGGAGAAGTCTCCTTCTCCTTTCTGGCTAAAAAGTTAGCCGGAAGAACTTTCCTCGCAGTCCTAGTGATTAAGTCTTGCGTCGCTTGTTGCGCAAGGGCAGCCGACAAGTCCTTAACCAGCTGTGAAGGAAATAGCTGTTTGGTTAACGGAGCATATAAAAGCTCTGACTTCTGTGCCAGAGTCACTCCTGACGAAAGGAAGGAACAAAACATAGCCCTCTTCTTAACGATGCCAGCTGCAAAAAGGGCCGTTAGCTCGACAGTACTGTCCCTTAGCGCTTTATCGAGACAGGCAATAAGGTGCATCTGTGTCTCGTTCTTGTCATCCGTCACATCAGCGAGAGCTCCGAGAGTCCAATCCATTAAGCTGAAGACTTCAATCGTCCTGAAAATGCTTTTCAGCAAGTGGTCTATCTCTGAACAGGACCAAATAACTTTAGCCTTGGTCAAGGCCAATCTACGCGATGCGTCTACAAGCCTGGAGAAGTCCCCTTGGGAGGAGGCAGGAACTCCCAAGCCGAGAGCCTCCCCAGTCTCATACCACATGCTCGATCGGGACGCCAATCTCGTAGGGGGGGGAAGGAAAAAGTTGTCCTACCCTGTTCCTTCTTCTTGACAATCCACTCGTTCACGATTGAAAAGGCTTTCTTGGCCGATCTGGCCAAAACCGTCTTCCTGAAGGAGGAAGACTTCTGAGGTCTACCCTTCAAAAATTGCGAGGGCGGGCTTCGAGGAACTGCTTGCTGGAAGTCTGTCGGATACAAGTCTGCCAAGACCGCAAGTAATCTCTTGAGATCCGCTTCATGCAGATTTTCTTGCGTCTCGTCGTCCGAGATCTCTTCCAGCGGATTGACGTTATCCGAAGTCAAACGAGCGGGAGAATCACGTACGTCGTCCTGTTTGTATGCATCCTGACTGTGTCCAGCAGCCTGCGACGGAGCGTCACGCTCCTTGACGCCTTCCGTCACGCATCCAGCTTGCTGCGAGGGAGCGTCTACCATCGCTGCAGCTTGCAGCGACTCCGCGTCTCGCTGACAGTAAGCGTCTCTCTGTACAGATTCCGGTCGTATCCTCTTGGTTGGTCTGTTGACGTCCTTGGATTCTCTCTTGTGCATCTTTTCTCTTAGTCCTTGCGACTTGAAAACGTCAAACAGGGACGTAATGGACTGTTGAAATCCCGACAAGAACGCTGCTTGTGGTGCCTCTTGCTGCTGGGGGATAACTGGAGATGGCACTGCACGCATGTCTACCGCTTCGGAGACACTAGTAGTGGTCTTCTGGCGACGAGGTGGAGACGCTCCTTGTGACACCTCCCAGTCCGGGGGAGGGGGAGAGGCGTGAACCGATGTAAAGAGAACGTCTCCTTCTTCCGAAGAGCTGTTTCGGAGCGGATGCGTCGTCCTCCTCCGACAAGAACTTCTCCGGCGAGCTCCAATTACTGCACGAAGGTTGTTGGCACGAAACGGGGACCTGCGTCTCTTGAGGGGTCTCGACTCTAGAGGTTGACGCCAACCGCGTCGCAGTCTTGCGTCATCAGAAGAAGACGAACACTTCCTCATCTCACCTTTCCTGTGGCGAGGGGGAGCGTCCTGGGATGCGTCAACAGGATCACTCGAGGGGACGTCCGCTCGCTGTTCAATGTCTCTCACCTCCCTTAGCCTGTCGACGTTCCTTCTCCCAGGGGTTGGGGAGCATGGAAGAGGTCTAGGGCTAGGAGCATGACAGACACGAACGGACGCACCCTCCACAGCACTATCACTATCACCGAATTTGCGTTGCAAACCCTGCACTGCACCCCACATCTCTTCCTTATCCGAAGTAAGGGATTGCACTTGTACACCTAAGGCAGAAATAGCAGCCATAACATCTTTCATGGTTGGTTCACTTACCTCCAACTCCGTAGGAGGATCTGGTACCACTACCTTAGGATCAGGATTAGGAATATTAGTCTTAGAGACATTAGAAAGGGGTAGACTATCAGAGGATCTAGAAGAAAGAACACTAGAAAATCTAGCTCTCCTAATTCTGTCTTTTTCTAAACGTCTCACATATCTATCATACTCTCTCCATTCTCTCTCCGACAGACTCACATTCATTGTATCTACTGTCAAAAGTACAAACGTGCCCTCTGCAATGCTTACATACCGTGTGGGGATCAAGAGCGGTTTTTGGAAGCCGGGTCTTGCACCCCTTCACACACATTTTAACAATAGAGTCAGCCATCTTGAGAAAACCAAAAATCAGTGAAAAAATCCAAGTCAGAAATCAACAAAGTCTATCTATGCACAAAGAAAAGCAAAGAATAATCCAAAATCAGCGAAAGCCATCAACGAGCGAAAGCCATCAACAAAAACCAAGTAATGGGTACTTCACCAATTGTAGCAAAAGCAAACCCAAACAAAGAAGAGCGAATTTCCAACGTGCTGCTCCGAGCGATGGCAGGGAATTTCTGAGGACAAATGGGAATGGTTCCAGGTACCTGGATAGAGGGAGCACAGGTATGATCACCTGACCGTCTATCGGCGATAGCCGCGAATTTTGAATTTCTGCCGTGCGCGCGACGAATCGGCGGGTTAAAACTATATATATGTAACTACCAGGGAAGTTAGATATTTAAAACCTTACTTTTAATGCTTTGGGTGCATTGAAAACTATGTAAACTGCATTCTTATGGCATTTTTCATAAAAAAAAAACTTCAAATATTGATTATTTTGCATTTTTGGTGTCATATTTCATCTGCCAGATGAGCGTTGTAGGCGTCGTAACCCTGGAAATAATGTCTGATGAATATAATTGAAAAGCGTCGTAACCTCGGAACGTCGTAAGCCGAGAACGTCTTAACCCGGGGACTGCCTACTACAAATAAAAATCCATATTTTTAAAAACCACTTACAATCCTCTTTACAAATCCTAGACACTCTACTACATAATATATATACAGTAGAATGATGACCATCAGCTGGCTAACTGGCAGCACCATGTTGGAGTGACTATGGAACTTGAATACTAGTTAGGTGTGAGCTTCACTTTTCATGTACTAATCTAAATAAGCTGAGCTGGGAGGAGGGACAATATTATAATTAATGAAATGGGTTTGTGTTCTTTACATCACTATTGCTCCATTGAAAAATAAATCTGATCTGTTCGACTTACAAAACCCCCCATTTGCATTAGTCCTAAGCTTAAAACTATAATACTAGCACATAATCTCTAATGAGAAAGAGTGTAGGCTAGGTATTATCAACCCTTTCAAGAAATTCTGGCTATGTTTCTCAACAACCTGTTACAAAACAGGTTGGGAGTAATGAACATGAAGGTGTCACACAGAGTAATACTCCAAAAATGTTAAGATATCCAAAGGTTTTATATCTGCCCAATACTATTATTGAGTAATTTACTATTAGTACTATAAAAATGTTATTGTTAGTACACAATAAGGTTTTGTACATACTTACCTGGCAGATATATACTTAGCTATACGTCTCTGACGTCACGACAGAATTCAAAACTCGCGGCACACGCGACAGGTAGGTCAGGTGATCTACCTTACCCGCCGCTGGGTGGCGGCTGTAAGAACCAATCTCCCTTTCCAGCCAGAATTTTTCCTTCCACCGGTCTCCTGAGGGGAGGCTGGGCGGGCCATCAATCGTATATATCTGCCAGGTAAGTATGTACAAAACCTTATTGTATACTAACAATAACATTTTTGTACATGAACTTTCCTGTCAGATATATACTTAGCTGATTGACACCCTTGGTGGAGGGAAAGAGACAGCAATATAAATATGGAAAAAAGGGGAAAACAACACTAGTTGTAGGATGTAAATACAACCTTGGTTCTTACCTGTTTAGGCAGAAGACTTCGTAGTTACTGTCTATGAGTCTGCGTTGCCTTAAGAGCTTCAGCGAGGGCGTGACCTACAGCTGACAGACTCTTTGGGTCTATCAAAGGGATTTGGTTATCCGCTTACTTGATAGAATCCGAGCAGGATCTGTCAACGGGGATTCGCCCACTTATATGACAGAACCTAACCACTATCATTGCAAGGAGCTCAAACATAAACCGATCACCTAACCAACCTAATCATTGTTAGACTACGAAATGAAAAAACATGCCTACCCGCATGTTCTTTCAAACAACCAAAAACTTACAACCTAACAAGGGGAAAAAATATATACTACATACTAAGGATATGTCTCAGCTCCCTGCCCCAGCACCGAATCCGCCGATACGTACGGGCCTAACCCGAAGCACTTTTCATACGTAACTTTGACGTCTCTCAGATAGTGGTTTGCAAAGACTGAGTTGCAACGCCAGAATGTTGCCTTCATAATATTACTCAGGGATATGTTTTTGTTAAAAGTCAATGACGTGGCAATAGCTCTTACCTCATGAGCTTTGACCTTAAGGACTTTGAATTGACTTTCATCACATATCGCATGCGCTTCTTTCACCAGGCTTCTGATAAAGAAAGAAAGCGCATTCTTCGAAAGAGTCCTCCTTGGATCTCTTACAGAGCACCAAAGGTTGACATCATTGCCCTTAAGTTTTTTCTTTCTCTGTAGATAGAATTTCAAACTTCTTACTGGGCAAAGCGACCTCTCTGCTTCCTCGCCTACTAATGCAGATAATCCTTGTACTTCAAAGCTCCTAGGCCAAGGATTAGAGGGGTTCTCGTTCTTGGCTAAGAACGAAGGAAGGACACGAGATAGCTGCATCTCCTCTGAATCCCACATTTCCTTCTAGTGCATGGAGTTCACTAACCCTCTTTGCGGAAGCCAATGCCATGAGAAAAATTGTCTTCTTCGTGAGGTCTCTAAACGATGCAGACTGAGGCGGTTCGAACTTATTGGACCTCAGGTAACGTAGCACTACATCCAGATTCCAACTCGGAACCCCTGGAGAAACCTTCTTGGATGTTTCAAACGATCTTAATAGATCATGAAGGTCCTTATCTTCTGAAATGTTTAAGTTTCTGTGCCTAAACACTGCAGATAGCATGCTACGATAGCCTTTAATGGTTGATACCGCCAATCCACTTTCTTCCCTAAGGAAAAGTAAGAAGTCTGCTATTTGGGTCACAGAGGTACTGGAAGAGGAAAAGTGATGGTTCCTACACCATCGCCGAAAGACGTCCCACTTCGATTGGTAGACTCTAGGGTAGAAGGCCTTCTTGCTGCTGCGATAGCCGTTGCAACTCTTCAGAAAAGCCTCTCGTTCTGACCAAACTTTTGACAGTCTGAAGCCAGTCAGATCTAGAGCGGGAGGTTTTTGTGATACCTCTCGAAGTGGGGTTGTCTGAGCAGATCGATCCTCTGTGGTAATGTTCTCGGAAGATCTACTAACCATTCCAGTACCTCTGTGAACCATACTTGTGCGGGCCAGAACGGGGCTACCAGCGTCATCCTTGCTGCCTCCGATTCTGCAAATTTCTTTAGAGTCTCTCCCAGTATCTTGAATGGAGGAAAAGCATACATGTCTAGACCCTTCCAATCTAGTAGAAACGCGTCTATCGACACTGCCCTCGGGTCCGATATCGGAGAGCAGTAGTTGGCTATCCTCGCATTCTTGGCTGTGGCGAAGAGGTCTATATGAGGCTTGCCCCAAAGCTTCCACAGGTCCTGGCAAACATCTTCGTGAAGAGTCCACTCTGCAGGCAGGACTTGATCTTTCCTGCTTAGGAGGTCTGCTCTGACGTTCTTTTCTCCCTGTACGAACCTGGTAAGGAGACAAATCTTCCTTTGCTCTGCCCAAAGCAGAAGCCCTTTTGCTGTCTCGTACAGGGAGAAAGAGTGAGTCCCCCCCTGCTTCCTGATGTAAGCCAGGGCCGTGGTGTTGTCCGAGTTGATCTGTACTGTTGAAGCTAGGACGTGGAGCTCGAAAGCTTTCAAAGCTAGCCAAACCGCCATCAGCTCTTTCTTGTTGATGTGCCAGGTCACCTGTTCCTTGTTCCAGGTGCCTGACACTTCTCTTGAGCCGAGCGTCGCTCCCCAACCTGTTTCCGAGGCGTCGGAATACAACACTTGGTTGGGGTTCGGAATGTGAAGGGACATCCCTTCTGCAAACCTGAGAGGGTTGGCCCACCAAGAGAGGTCCTTCTTGATTTCCCTTGAGATCTCGAAGGAGAATTCTAGGTTTTGCGAACGACACCTCCAGTTTCGATGTAGAAAGAACTGGAGAGGTCTGAGGTGCAACCTTCCTAGAGAAAGGAATTGCTCCAACGAGGAGAGTGTCCCCAACAAACTCATCCACTCCCTCGCTGTGCATACTTCTTTCTCTAGGAAGGCTTTGACTTTCTCTGACCCTCGGGCTATCCGTTCTGGAGACGGAAAAGCCCGAAAATCCAGAGAAGCCATCCGAATCCCCAGATAGATACGATCTTGACTGGGGATCTTTCCTTGAAGAAGGATGGATAGGCACATGGAAGTAAGCGTCCTGAAGATCTAGGGACACCATCCAGTCCCCTGGCCGAAGGGCCGCCAACACTGAGGATGTCGTCTCCATGGCGAACTTCCTCTTTTCTACAAAGAAATTCAGGGCGCTTACATCCAGAACCGGTCTCCATCCTCCTGAGGCTTTTGGAACTAGAAAAAGGCGGTTGTAAAAGCCCGCTGAGCAAGGGTCGCTCACTAGCTCTATAGCCTCTTTCTCGAACATTTGTTCCACTGCTTGTGTTAAAGCAAGGCTCATGATGGGATCCCTGTACCTGGCCACCAACTCCCTCGGAGTCGTTGTCAACGGTGGTCTTTCCGTAAAAGGAATCAGATATCCTTTCCTTATAATCGAGAGGGACCAGTTGTCCGCTCCTCTCTTTGCCCAGGCTTCCGAGAATCTTAGAAGTCTGGCACCTACTGGTGTTTGGAGGACTACTTCCCTACTTCTTAGCTCTGACAGAGCGTGAGAAGGATCTACCTCTCTTGAAAGGTCTATTACCTCTCGAGGTAGAGGCTCTAGAAGGGGGGCCCCCTCGAAAGGGCTCCTGTCTAGCTGGAGTCTCCTTCTTCGTCTTCGTCTGGAAGGAGGTCCTAGGCTTCCGTGCCGACTGCGCGAGCATGTCCTGAGTCGCCTTCGCAGAGATAGATCCTGAGATGTCCTGGATTATCTTCTTCGGAAATAGCAGAGGCGAGAGCTGCGAATACAGGAGAGAGGCTCTTTGGGCATGCGAAACAGACTTAGTCAGAAAAGAGCAGAAGACTGATCTCTTCTTAAGGATCCCTGCTCCAAATAGGGAGGCTATTTCGCTCGATCCATCTCTAACTGCTTTGTCAATGCACGTTAGAACACTGTTGAGATCTTCTGGCGAAATAGCATCCGGGTTCTGAGTCTTCTTAGCCAAGACCCCCAAAGACCAGTCAAGGAAGTTGAAGACCTCCAAGACTCTAAACATTCCTTTCAGCAGGTGGTCAAGCTCGTTCATAGCCCAGGTAGTCTTAGCAGACAAAAGAGCCGAGCGTCGTGCTGCATCTACCAGAGAAGAGAAGTCCGCATCCGCCGATGAAGGAAGACCCAGACCTAGGGGTTCTCCAGACTCGTACCAAAATCCAAGTCTGCCCGTAAGCTTGGAAGGAGGGAAAGAAAACACAGTCTTCCCTTTCTCTTCCTTAGAAAGCAGCCAATCACCAAAACCTCTCAAAGCCTTCTTCATTGAGATGGTTGGCTTCATCCTCACACAGGAGGAAACTTTCGTCTTCTTCGAAGTCGAGAATAAAGAGAGAGGAGACGGAGGAGCAACGGGAGTAAGGGAGTCTCCAAACTCTTGAAGAAGGAGATCTGTAAGGATCTTATAGGACGAAACTGACGAGTCCTTCACCAAATCCTCTTCTGAAGGTTCAACTTCATCCACTGAAGAACCCTCCGCTTCTTTACGAGGGCAGTTAGCCTTCTCTAAAGAAATGCGCCTGTCCAGAGAGTGTCTAGTAGCAGACTGGCGCCTATCAGGGGAAGCCAAAGTTTCTGGAGAGCTCCTCTCGAAAGAGTCCTTCCTACTCTGATGAGTGCGTGCTCTTTGCTCCTTAATCCTACTCCTAGAATTCCGGGCTTCCAAAGGGGAGCGCCTGCTAGGAGAGGAGAGCCTACTATGCTCAAGGCGCTTCTCAGGATCCATGCGCCTGTTCAAAGGAGAGCGGCTGCCAGGCGAGCTGCGCCTACCATGCGGCGAACGCCTACTAGGCTCTTGGAGCCTACTTACAGGAGAGCGAAGCCCTGGAGAAGGTCGCCTACTAGGAGACCGGCGTCTACCATGCTCCACAAACTTCGCTCCCGACTTGTGTGTCTCTTCAAAAGGTAGTCTCCCAAGAGACATATCTTTCAGGCTCTACACGCCTGTCCTGAACCGAGCGGCTAAAAGGAGAGCCGCGCCTATCAGGAGAAAAGCGCCTATCCTCCGCACCACGCTTGGGAGCGGGAGAGCGTCTACTTGGGGAGTAGCGCCTACTAGGCTCAAGCCGCCTAACAAAAGGCGAGATCCTGTCTCTTGACGAATCCATCAAAGAGTAGGCTCTCTTATCCGGAGAATGAAGGATCTTCGGAAATGCGCGAGAAGACGAGGCTGTACGCCTGTCTTTAGACGAACGCCTACTAGGCGCTAGATCCCTTCCTACTGGAGAGATGTAGTCACCAGGAGAAAGCTTCTTGGGCGATTGACGCCTGGAAGACGACAAGCGCCTGCCGAGGGAAGAGCGCCTCCTTCCATCCGCTGATAAAGGAGAGAGAACCGACTCTGACTGAGACGGTAACACAGGCGAAGGAATCCTAGACTTCTTGATAGGGAGAGAGACGTCTTTCCGACGCGTTCCTCCTGCCAAGGAGCCCGCCAGCGCCGAAATCTGCGCTTGCAGTCCAGCAAGAATTCGAGCTGGAGATCTTGCAAAATCCTCCACCGAGAAGAGGCTCGAAGCCTACTATGAGGCGAGAACTCCTGCTCCCTCCTGGGTTTCTTGATCTCTACTTCCGGCTCTTCTGGAAAAACTTCCGGGCTGGAAGGAAAGGAGCCAGGTGCCTTCCAGGCTCTCTTCAGCGGTTGCGAAGAATCCGAGGCGCTCCATCCTCTTCTAGGCGAAGGTGAGGAAGAAGAAGAGAAGCATTGGCGCAATACCTCCTTCTTCGCGCGAACAAGGGCAGCCTGGGTACGAGCATCAGGATCTACCGAGGGGACGCCTGATCGGTGGGAGTTCTCCCTCAACCTTCCTGCGGCTGTTGACTTTCCTCCTCCACTGGGACTGGGAGTCTGGAAGAGGTCTAGGCCTGGAAGCATTAAGGAGCCGATCAGACGCACCCTCCACTGCACTGGGGTCACTGCACAATTCACCTTCACTACTCTTACCTTGCAACGAACGAATCTTCTTTTCCATGCTAAGGATCGTGGCTCTCATGGTTGCCACTTCCGTAGTCGTATCCTTAGGTTCGATGCAGGGCGCAGGAGCTGAAACTGGAGAAGGTTCTAAAGCTACAACAGGATTTTCTTCTACCTCGCTAATACGAGACTTACTAGAACTCCTAGACGAAGCCTTTCTCACCCTGTCTTTCTCTAACTTCCTCAAGTAGGAAGAAAGAGCCTTCCATTCACCCTCATCCAACTTCTCACACTCATTACAAGGGTTAACAAAAGAACATTCTTTCCCTCTACATTTAAAGCAAACTGTGTGAGGATCTACCGTAGCTTTCGGTAGTCTCACCTTGCATTCATCCATAGAGCACACCCTAAACATAGAAGATTTCTTAACCTCTAACTCAGACATCTCGAAATCAAAGAAAAATCCAAATCAATATCCAAAAACAATCCACAAATGCGTATGCCAAGCCAACAAGATCAGGTACTTCACCGAAAGTCAGTCCAAATAAATCCACGGCAACGAGAAATGAATAAAGCTGTCAGGAGGTAACAACCACAGGTGTAGTCGTCACCGGCGACAGAAAAATTCTGGCTGGAAAGGGAGATTGGTTCTTACAGCCGCCACCCAGCGGCGGGTAAGGTAGATCACCTGACCTACCTGTCGCGTGTGCCGCGAGTTTTGAATTCTGTCGTGACGTCAGAGACGTATAGCTAAGTATATATCTGACAGGAAAGTTCATGTACAAAACTTTATATTTGAAGTTGCATACTTTACTCTTTAATACATACAGATTCCATTGAGCACTGAATGCAACATTAAGCTTCAGTCACATGCCAGTAAGTAATCTGAGTACTAATGTAAACCAAGCCAATTGTTTTTACATCCTTGCTTATGCCTTCCAAATGACTATTACTTACATTTATAAATACATTCTTAAACTACTGTCAGTTAGTTGTTCCAACAAACTGCATGGGCAACATTCAAGAACTATCCAAGATGTGGAAACACTCTACCCACTATCTATATCACATTGAAGAGTGCACCTCTGGAATTGATTCATATACTTATTAGGGTATGTAAAAGGGATTTTGACAAAGGAAAAATTCTATTTCTGGGGGAAGACCTGTGTCGCCCGGTGAAATGCTCCTGTAGCATGCATTTCTAGGTATAAATAGATGCTAAATATACCAGAGAAAAAGCTAAAAGGAATGCTGAAGTTACTACCTTCAGCTCGCTCACCCATAGGGTGTCGGTATAAACACAGGGTCGAGTGGAAGCCACTACCACAGGTTTTCTGCCAATTAGAAGATTCCCTTCAAAACCCCTCTCTAGGTAGGTGCCGTTACAAGGACTACAATACATCTCTACCTTCCGTTCGCTACTACTACAACTCCCGCCCGAAGGCTTTATTCCTGTATTAGCACGCTACAGTGACCGCACATGTTTTTCTCGCTGCCCTCTTCCTTTTAGCTTTTCTCTGGTATGTTTAGCATCTATTTATACCTAGAGATGCGTGCTACAGGAGCATTTCACCGGTCAACACAGGTTGGGCCCAAAAATACCAATATGCAAAAATTTAAACATAACTAAAAAAAAAAAAAAAAAAAAAAAAAAAAAAAAAAAAAAAAAAAGAATTTGAACAAAACACTTATTATAACAGACTTATTAGAAGGAAGAATCTTAATATAGGGGTTCCTTACAAAGTATTGATTGATTTGTTAGTTCTTACTGGCGTCACAGCGACGAAGTTATTGACGCTGTCCTTAGAAAGTAAGGAATAAACATATGAGTAATTTGTGATCCTGAAAGTTTCTGGAACTCATGTGTCAAGTAATAAGATGGCAACTGCAGCGATTTGCCCTGATCACCTGTCACAGCTTTAAGAAATCTACTATATCTGGGAAGCCTATAGTCAATCATCAAATAATACTGAAAAATAAAAGTACTATCCTAAATAAAGATTACAGTCATCATCATTCCTACATAAGCTTTTGGTAAGGCTGGTACTGCTAGCAGTCAGTGTCTAGCCTGTAGGAATACCAGGGTTCCTGTTTAAGAATTCATTTCTACTGCAGTTCAAGCAGGAATGGTTGTTTGATCACCATAAACTTATTTGAGGAAGAGACAAAACAGGACAGCGACAGCTGAAATACCCTTTCAGCATGATTATATTCACATATAATGCAATATACATAGGCATATGTAAAAGTTACAGCCAAAAAGAAATAACTTCTTCCACATGCCTAAAAGCACATTGTACAAATAATATCTTAACTGAAGTGAGCTAGGAACACTCATGAATAGTATTTACAAAAATCTCACTCACCTGCCAATCATCTTGTGAAACAATGAGAACTGTTCTCTGATTATATGAACAACAGACAAGACACAAAGCATTCAACGACCTAATCATCTTTGACTCGTGCTCAAATATTGGCTCTCGAGGCCGCACTTCACGCTCACTGACAGTCCACACTTTTACCCAGCCTCCCGTAGTTACGCCTAACACAACCTCATCTGTAAAAGTAAAACATCCTAAAGTATTGTACATAATACACAAACAAAATTTTTTGCTATAACTGATATTAAAATATACAATGCTTCTATTATAAAATCCTTTATAAAAAATTTTCATAAAGCTTACCATTTCTTCTTGGGGGTCTAAGTATATGAAGTGCTGAGATCCAATCCGGGTGTATGCGAGTAGCAAGAGAGAAGAGGATGTCCAACGTGTGTGGATCATAAACTAGAATCTCTGGATAGTTGCCCACACAAAATAACCTAATATTCTCAACATTTAACATCTGATATGCCTGAAAACATGAAAAAAGGGGATAATTTATTTTTCCTTACTTAGAAATGTGATTTAACTGCTGAAATGAACTAATTTTAAGACTAATAAACCATTTCACTTATAACATGACAAACACAAAGCTCCCACAGGATTATCAAGTAACAAACCTTCATTGAAGAATGGATATTAGCAGAACGAAGGACTTCCACACATCGGCCATCTCTTAAATCCCAGGTGCACATTTCTCTGTTGAAATATTGTTTTGAGTAAAGTACAGTAATAACAATTCCATTGATGTGTCTTCCAGTTTACTTTAGCACTCATAAACAGGACAATATTTTGCCCAACTACAATAATCATTATGCTAAGTTAATTCTGTTTGTGTGTTAAATAATTACTGCCTGGGATTATTATACTACATGAAATATTGTTTGTAATTAAATGACACTCTCCCTTTCTCTTTAATATACAGTGCGGAAGTCAGTAACTGGCACGGCTGCAGAGAAGGAAGATGCTGGTATGGCAACCAAAGTTGCAACTACTGTGACTACTGTATATTCCTCTCTGTCTTTTTACCATCTCTAAACCAAATCATCTTTAATAAAGAGAAAGCCTGGTGGAATAATACATCTTTTGAAAAATTAAAACAAACCCACTGTTGTATAGTGATAGTACTCTTTTTTATTTCATGAACTGGTCAACTATTTAAACCATGGGTATCAGTGGTATATAACTCACATGATCCAATCTCATAATACAGAGAATGTAAAGCAACTCTTACAACTGAACATGATTGATGCAACTGAATGATTTTTAGTCAACAAGAAATATCATGTCTTGAAAACAAACCCCATATAAGAAATTCTGTCATTACCTTCAAATTTTCAGATTATCCAATTATGAAATTTCTAAAGCTTTAATTTATCATATAAGATGCAATGATTTATTAAGAACAAATCCTTCAGGCCAGTCCTCCAACAATTAAGACACTAACTCAATGATCTGATTAAATTATTTAGTAATAATAATAGTATAAAACAAAACAGATTTGACAGTAGACTTTACATTCACAAATATGCCAAATGCTACTATGGATTTCATCTTTAAATCCTGCATAGTCATTCTCTTGGAAAAGTGAAGTAGTTCAGTCTATCACAAAGGAAAGATATTGCTCAATTCCAATGCTCTAATATCCTATGACTTAACTTCTAACACCAGAGCCAACTTTCAGCATAAAATTAATGTTTCTGATTGATTTTAAGAATCATGCAAATCTGACAATACTTATGGTCATAAACTTAATATTATAAAAAAAACCTCCCTACCAATCATAAAATGATACAGGAACAACTAGATAAAGGGTCACACTGAACTGCAAAATGTAACAATCACCATAATCACCTCACACATTTTTGTATCAGCTTTCTTTTGGCCCATGTAAGTCCAATAGTCTTCCATTCCCTCAACTCCTCACACATCATCAGAAATATTTTCTCATTAACTTTTCCCTTGGTAAGCATTAAAAGTGAAACTAATTCTTTCCATTTCCTTCTGTCCTGAGCTCATTCTGCATGAACTCCTACCAGTGTTCTATATCTTCATTTATCTCCCTTTTTCTATGAGCCTTCCTACAGGTCTCCATCTTGCTACTTCCATATCTACTAATTTTCTGATTAATATTTTTCCTTATCACTTCTCATCATATGTCCAAACCACTCCAATCTTGAGAACTCAAATTGCTTTCTAGCCTCTTGATACATCTCTCCACCAACTCATTTATAAGAATCTATCTCCTATACTTCAGCCAGAAATCTTAATATTCCATGTTCACACCTTCTCAAAATCACCTCCATTTTCCTTGTCAGTGCTCATGTTTCTGCTATATAGAGCAGTACAGGCTCTGTATACCCATATAACAGTATTTCATTGTAATCACATCAGCATTTACTGCCTAGTCCTAACCACTTCCACAGCTATTCTTACATGTACAATAACTTGTAAAATTAATTAATATATTAACAATATAGAGTTGCTATTGAATGTTGATGTAAAAATCTCACTTACCCATTTTCTGAAGAACTGACCAGAAAGGAGGTCCCTCGTGCATCTCCTCCTGGAGCTAGGCAGGTGATACTAGCTGTGTGGCCAACCAACAGGCAACGAGGTGTCAGCTGTTTAAAATAATAAGAGTTAATTCCCTAATGAACAAAAAGGTGCCAGCAGTTTGAAATAACGGCTGATACAACTGAGTTAACCAAATTACTCTAAAAAAATATAATTACTTAAACCACTCATATATATTATACATAAAAAATCTTTAAAATAAATAAGTTTGTTTCACATTTATCACAGTCAAGTTGGTAACAGGTTTAACTGTCACTGAGAAGAGAGCGTCCCTATGAGATTCTTTCTTTTTCTTTCATTAATTCTTCAGATGAAAATACTTAAGGATAGAGTCAACAGACTATAAACCCTAGACAGCTCTATGGAAAATTAGTTGGAAGAGAGAGAAAAGTTACAGGATAAGTGAGAGTAGCAATGATACTTTCACTGTTCAGTAAACACTAATGATAGAGGCAACTTTTGTGCCATGGGTATGTGCAATGGGTTCCTTTCCTTCATCAGGGGAAGTTTCTGTGACTGAAGAGCCATTGTAAGGAAGTGAGGCAATTTGTGATTAATTAGTTTACGTATTAAGAACATCTGGGTCTTCTATGATGGTACAGTATCTCAAATGACTACAACAAAGTTTTGTTTGTGCAAAGGGCCTCTTAAATATCTACAGAGCAAAGGGCCTATTAAATATCTACAGAGCAAAGGGCCTATTACATATCTACAGAGCAAAAGGCCTACTAAATATCTACAGAGCAAAGGGCCTATTAAATATCTACAGAGCAAAGGGCCTATTAAATATCTACGGAAATAAATGACTTACTTTGAGTTTTGGAGGTTCAAAGTCCCATACACATATCTGTCCATCCCTTGAACCAGTAATGATTGTTTGGACATCTTGAGTGAGAAGAACACAGGAGATATCATGCGTAGGAGCCTCACGGCCCCACATGACAAGTGGAACCACCAAGTTTAATGACCCCATCCTCTGAAAAAAAAAGATTAATCAAATCATAAGTAAGATTTATAGTACGTACTACTATAAGAAAATAAAGATACCCTGTATGTACTGTAAACTGAAGAAAACTGACAATAAACAACAACAAATACTGTGTTTTCTAAACATACACATGATGTGCTATCTCAACTCCAACATATTACCTACTACAGATACACTCATCAGCTCTCTGACTCTCTCCCTTTATACCTCCTCATTACCTGTGCAGCATGGGTCATTAAAATTATTATATCAATGTATGCTGATTCAGATCCAAAATCCTTTTATATTAGCAAATCCGTCACTCACTCCTTGAGTTATTCAAAATGATGTTATTATGATATAACAAAGTTTCATGTATACTTACCTGGCAGGTATATATATAGCTATATTCTCTGTTCGCACTGGCAGAATTTTCAAAACTCGCGGCAACCGCTAGATCACTGGTAGTTCAGGTGATCGCCACCCCGCTCCCGTGGCGCTGGTGCTCGGAATCATTCCCATTTTCGTCAGATTTTTCTCTGAACCCTGTCTCCTGAGGGGAGGTGGGTGGGAATAATTATATATACCTGCAAGGAAGTATATATATCCTGCCAGGAATATACATGAAACTTTGTTATATCATAATAACATCATTTTCATGTATGACACTTACCTGGCAGGTATATATATAGCTGATTGACACATTTGGAGGTGGGTCAAAGACAGCAACATTGTAAGAGTTTAAAATTTAAAATTCAAAATACTCTTAGATTCCTTACCTGCTAAGGTAGCTGACTTCAGCATTCCTGCCCTCTTGCCTGCTAAACCTTAGTAGCTTCCAACTAGGACGTGACCTATTAGTTGATGAAGCTAAATACAAGGGTCTGACAACTGGACGGGACCAATTTGTTGACAGGAAACCCTAGCCCTCTCTTACCACGGGCATTCATGCTAGGATAAGTTAGACCACCTGAACCACACACAAAACTAACCTAACACACTACACTTCACAGACTGAAGAGGAAATAACCCTCTCAGACAACCATAAAAACAACACCACTTCATTAAAATACCTAGCATGTTAGTAAGTTATGGGGTGGAAAATTCCTTTGCCCAATACTGCTCCTGAGGATACATATGGACCCAACGTTTGACAATTGTCAAACGTTGTTTTGACGTTTCTAAGGTAATGACTTGCAAACACTGAATTAGTCCTCCAAAACGTCGTTTCAATGATATCTTTGAGGGCCATATTCTTTTTAAAAGCCAAGGAAGTAGCTACTGCTCTCACTTCGTGCGCCTTAACCTTAAGGATGCCGAAATTTTCTTCTTGGCATAACATATGAGATTCTTTAATTAGTTCCCTAAGGAAAAAGGCAATAGCATTTTTGGTCATTGCTCTGCTAGGATTCTTCACAGAGCACCACAGTGATTCTGAAGTTCCTCTAATCTTACTGGTTTTCTCCATATAATAGCGCAATGCCCTTACTGGACAAAGAACTCTCTCTTGTTCCTGTCCTACTAAATCTGAAAGACCCATAATTTCAAAAGACCTTCGCCATGGATGAGCTGGATTCTCGTTCTTGGCTAAGAACCCCTCCTGAAATGAGCAAACCGCTTTGTCATGTTTCCAGCCAATATGTTTGCTAATTGCTTGCAGCTCACTCACCCTTTTAGCTGTGGCCAAGGCCACCAAAAAGATGGTCTTTTTCGAGATATCTCTCAACGAGGCTTGATCCATCGGTTCGAACTTACTAGTTCCTAAGAATTTCAGGACCACATCAAGATTCCAGGAAGGCGCTCTGTATTGGAGCTCCTTCCTTGTTCCAAAGGACCTTATGAGGTCTCTCAGATCTAGATTATTTGTAATATCTAAACCTCTATGTCTAAATACTGAGGCCAACATACTCCGATACCCTTTAATCGTCTGAGTTGACAATTTTATTTCCTTCTTTAAGTATAAAAGGAAGTCGGCAATTTGGGTCACAGAGGTACTGGATGAAGAAATCTTCCGACTCTTGCAACACTTGCGAAAGATTTCCCACTTCGCCTGGTACACCTTAATCGTAGAGGCTCTTCTAGCTCCGGCCACCGCTCTGGCCGCCTCTCTAGAAAACCCCCTCACTCTGACAAGTCTTTCGATAGTCTGAACGCAGTCAGACCCAGAGCGAGGGTGTTCTTGTGGTACCTGTTGAAGTGAGGCTGTTTGAGTAGATCTACTCTTGCTGGAAGTGTCCTTGGTACATCTATTGTCCATTCCAGTACCTCTGTGAACCAATCTCGGGCCGGCCAGTATGGAGCTATGAGAGTCATTCTTGTCCCTTGACTCTCCCTGAATTTCTTCAAAACCTTTCCTAATATCTTGAACGGGGGAAAGGCGTAGACGTCTAGCCCCGTCCAATCTAGAAGAAAGGCGTCTACTGCGACTGCTTGACGGTCTGGGACTGGAGAGCAATAAGTCCCGTCAATCTCTTGTCATTGCTGTCGCAAACAAGTCCACCACTGGGCGACCCCATAATTTCCACAGACTCTGGCATACTTCTAGATGAAGAGTCCATTCTGTTGATAGAAGTTGACCTTCCCTGCTCAACAGGTCCGCTCTCACATTCTTCTCTTGAATGAATCTGGTGAGAAGGGTTACGTTTTCCTTCTCTGCCCAAAGAAGGATCTCCTCCGCCAACTTGCAAAGAGAGATTGAATGTGTCCCTCCTTGTTTGCGGATGTACGCCAGAGCTGTGGTATTGTCCGCGTTGACTTGCACCACCTTGTTGCGAATCACCGCGTTGAACTCTTTCAAAGCCAAGAAAATCGCCATCAGTTCCTTCCTGTTTATATGCCAAGCCGCTTCCTCCTTGCTCCAACGACCTGAAACTTCTTGATGTCCGAGAGTCGCTCCCCAGCCTGCGTCCGACGCGTCTGAGAACAATACATGGTCTGGGTTCTTTTGCTGGAGAGACGCTCCCTTCGCTAACTTCCCCGGAGTTAGCCACCACCGCAATTCCTCTTTGATCTTGCGAGGAATTCGAAACAGGAAGGAATCTGGTTGCGATTTTCTTGGCCAGACTTGGTTCAAAAATATTTGTAGGGGTCTCATGTGAAGCCTTCCTAGAGAAACGACCGTTCCAGGGACGAGAGGGTCCCCAGTAAGCTCATCCACTCTCGTGCTGAACATTGTTCTTTCTCTAGAAAGGCTTGAACTTTCCGGATGCACTGCTCTTGTCTGTTGGGAGACGGAAAAGCCCGAAAAGTCACTGAGGAGATCAGAATCCCCAAATAAACTAGCTCCTGACTGGGGGCGGGTCATATTTGACTTTTCTAAGTTCACCATCAACCCTAACTCTTTCGTTAATGTTAACGTCATTTCTAAGTCCTCCAGACATTGCTTTCTTGATTGGGCTCTTATGAGCCAATCGTCCAGGTATAGAGACACTCTTATTCCTAGAATGTGTAGCCACTTCGCCACGCTCGCCATCACTCTTGTAAAAACTTGTGGGGCTGTGCACAGTCCAAAGCAGAGGGCTTTGAACTGAAAGACCCTGTTCTGGATCACAAATCTCAGGTACTTCCTGGATCCTGCATGAATTGGGATATGAAAATATGCGTCTTGAAGGTCCAGGGTAACCATCCAGTACCCTGGACGTACCGCTGCCCCCAGTACTGAATCGGTCGTCTCCATCGTAAATTTTGTCTTCTCCACAAATAAGTTGAGTTGACTTACGTCCAGTACTGGTCTCCATCCCCCCGAGGATTTCGCTACTAAAAACAGCCGGTTGTAAAATCCCGGAGATAAGTGATCAGAACGAGGTTCTATTGCTCCTTTCTTGAGCATAGAAAGAACTTGTTCTTGTAGTGCTTCTTGTTTCCCTGGATCGCTGTAGTGAGCTCCAAGCTCTCTTGGCGATGTCGCAAGAGGTGGTCTCTTCAGAAAAGGGATCTTGTAACCTTCTTTGGCTACCTTGACGACCCAAGGATCTGCTCCCTTTTCTTGCCAAATCTCCCAAAACTTCTGGAGTCTGGCACCTACTGATGTCTGAAGGACTTGTTGTTCATTGTTTACTACTGGGTTTCGAACTCCTCTTGGATGGAGCTCTTCTTGCTCTGAAGGCAGGACGAGAAAAGGACTTGCCTCGAAAGGGCTGACTAGCTTGTCTTGATTCCTTAGGCGTCTTCTTAACCACCTTGTTGGGTAAAAATTTTCTTACCGAAGAAGTTAACAGATCCTGCGTCGCCTTCTGAGTTAGGGAAAGCGAAATATCCTTGATAATATCCGCAGGAAATAACTGATCCGAAAGTGGGGAATAAACCAATTCGGATTTCTGGGCGTTAGAAACGCCCTTAGCAGCAAAAGAGCATAGGAGTGACCTTTTCTTTAAAACTCCTGCGGTGAAAAGAGATGCTAATTCATTCGCGCCATCCCTTAAGGCTTTGTCCATGCAGGACATAATACTGCTTGGGAGTTGAGAAGCCGTTGATTCATTATTTTCCACTGTTCGTCCCAGAGCCCCCAAGGACCAATCAAGAAAATTGAAAACCTCGAAGGTCCGGAAAATCCCTTTCAAGAGATGATCTAACTCTGATGGAGACCACCACACTTTAGCCGAATTCAAGGCATGTCTGCGGGAACTGTCAACAATGTTGGAAAAATCCCCCTGGGAGGAGGCAGGAACTCCCAGGCCGAGATTTTCCCCCGTCGCATACCAAATTCCGGACTTCGATGCCAATTTGGCTGGAGGGAAAGAGAACACAGTCTTGCCCGCTTCCCTCTTTTCCTTCAACCACGTATCAATTCTTTGAAGAGCCTTCTTAGCCGTAATCGAAAACTTCATCTTCAAAAACGAGGACTTCTTCGGAGTTTTATTCTTGGAGAATTGAGAAAGGGGTGATGTCGGAGCTGCAGGCTGAAAATCCCCTTCAAAAAGTGAAAGAAGGCAATTCGTTAATTTCTTATAGTCTGAAGAAGGTGCTTCACCATCTTTTTCTTCCTCAGATTCTAAGTCTTCTATCTCCTCTTCTGCCGAAGACACATCCTGTAACCCAAGGTCTTGCTGCAGAAAATCTTCTCCAACCTCGCGGGAAGAAGCCGGCTCCTGCCGCCTGCGTCCTGCGTCCTTCTGAGCTCCGAGGTTGCGTCCTGCGTCCTGTTCCGGAAGCTTGCGTCCTGCGTCCTGCTCCGGAAACTTGCGTCCTGCTTCCTGTTCTCGTAACTTGCGTCCTGCATCCTGCTCCCGTAACTTGCGTACTACCCGAGACTCCGAAGCGTGATGAGAAGGAGGCAAACCATCATGCGTCCTTTTAGATGACTTGACGGGGAGAGATGCGTCCTTACGCCTCGTAGGAGGATGTTCCGATGTTCCCACGATTTAACTAAATCGGCTAACCTTCCTTGCATCTCTTCAAGGAAGTTCCTAGTCTCTGTTTCCTGGCGGGAAGTCTGAGCAAGCGGAGAACGACGACGAGAAGGATCATCAAAACGAGAAATTCGATCCTGAGCTCTACGATAAGGAGAAGATATCGGAGAGACTGCTCCGTATTCAGAAGGAGGGCTCCTATCCAGAGAACCGTCGTATACATGAGGTCTTGCGTCTTGTCTTGACTTAAAGGATCTCCTCCTTTTAAACGGAACCACCTCTTCCTCATCACTAGAAGAGAAAATCTCGGGACTACTCCACCGCTCTTGAGGGTCACGCTCATCTTGAGAAGACGTAGGTCTATGCGTCCTCTTCAGAGGACGCGAAACTTCCGCATAACGTCCATACTTGCCTGACGCAGCACTATCTGTAGAGGAAAAACACTTCCCAGTGTCGCCTTTTCTATGACGCACTGCTGCAGCCTGGACGCAACAGGACTGCCTGAAGTGACGACTGATCGTAAGGGAACCCCTCTCGCCTCCCTTCGACTGTCGACATGCCTTCTCCCTTGGGTCTGGGAGCTTGGCAGAGGCCTAGGTCTAGGAGCACGAGTGAGACGATCAGCCGCCCCCTCCACTACACTGACACTTTCAAACGTACCCACTTTGTTCGTAAGACGCTGAATCTGATCGCCCATTGACGCAAGGGCGGCAAACACTTTCACATAATTAGTATCCTCAGAAACAGCAGCAGGCGCAGGAGAGACCTGAGGAGAAGGATTAACAACTTCTACTTGGGAAGAAGGGGGAGAAATGACAGAAGTATTCAAGGCCTTACTAGAAGATCCTGACCTCTCACTCCGAGACACCGATCTTCTTACTCTATCCTTTTCTAGTCTCTCAACATATTTTGTGAAAGTCTTCCACTCCTTCTCATTTAAACTTTCACACTCATTACATCTATTATCCCAAGTACACAAAACCTCTCTACACTTCTTACATACTGTGTGAGGGTCTACCGAGGCTTTCGGCAGTCTCACCTTGCACCCTTCTTTCATACACACTCGAAATACTACACCAGAATCAGACATTATAAGAACTTCCAATCGCGATTGCCAATCCAACTTTCCAATACGATACCCAATAAACCATCCAAGTACAGCGAAAGTCAGCTAACGAGTTTCGAATTCTAGCAGGGAACCAACAACGATGTTGCCGGTTCAGTGGCAGAAAAAATCTGACGAAAATGGGAATGATTCCGAGCACCAGCGCCACGGGAGCGGGGTGGCGATCACCTGAACTACCAGTGATCTAGCGGTTGCCGCGAGTTTTGAAAATTCTGCCAGTGCGAACAGAGAATATAGCTATATATATACCTGCCAGGTAAGTGTCATACATGAAAACAATGTTTTTGAATAAAGTGACACTTTACCACTAGGTTATAAACACTTACACATACAATCTTAATACGTACAAGATCCAATGCATGAAATTTATGATATAGCGATTGATAATTCATGCTTAATAAATACCTTCATACACGTTTTTAGTAGTACAATCATGTATGTATAAAGTTTTAAGCCAATTCTTCTTAATGAACACCATATTCTTTGGAAGTCTGAATTTTAAGTCAATGGCTCCTGAAGGCCATATGAACAGGTTTCATTTTCTGAATAATAATAATAATAATAATAATAATAATAATAATAATAATAATAATAATAATAATAATAATAATAATAATAATACAGGCAGTCCCCGGCTTACAATAGGTTCGGCTTACGACATTCAGAGGTTATGACGCTATTCAATCATATTCGCCAGAATATGACTCAAAAATGCAAAATAACCCAATATTTTAAGGTTTTTTAAAAATGTAATAAAAGTAAGGTTTTCTTAGGATTTTTGACAATTTTCCAGCTTACGACAATTTTCGGCTTACAATGCTTCTCATTAATTAACAGAACCCCCGTCGTAAGCTGGGGACTACCTGTAATAATAATAATACTGTAATAATAATAATAATAATAATAATTCTTCATTGATATGGAAACCAGAACCTTTTATATAGGAGTATTCTCAGCAACAGGTCAACAATAGGACATAACCCATCCACCCAATCAGGCTATCATCTCAATAAACATAAACTATTCTAAAATAATTGGGTAGTATAGACTGAAGGTGCCTACACAATATACACCATACAAACTGAAATCTAGCTATGTAATAATACTGAAAATTAAAACTTGTCTATTACATGACATCAGCTCCTCATGAATTTTCTCAGATACTAAGGACAGACAAAACAGGTGATGGAGCAGACATTAACCTCCATACATAAATGGAAAATGTGAAGGAAATGTAAAACTGCTGTTAAGTATGTGACATTTGAATACAGACATAAAACATGACGCATTTAATATAATGACATAAAGGCTTCTCACAACAAGAAAATGAAAATGGCAGTTACCACATCAACCACTAAATACAAGAGAAATATAATTCAATAATAAAAGAGAATAATGTCTAAATACCATTAATGATTACATAAGGCATACTGTGTGTAGAGATTTCAACTTGTGGATTAATCAACAAAGAGGATTTGACAGTTCTACACATTATAATAAGCTATTCAGAGTATAATAAAATACATACTTGAACTAACCTCAAGATCTGATTAAATATCAGTCTAAATCATTGATGACAGTAATAATGAAAGAAAAATTAAATGTAGTGACTCTGATCTACCTTATCAACATGTGATTATAATATACTTTTATCATATATATAAACACATTAATGATTCAAACTGAAAACAATCTTTTGTGAGAGAAGAGTATTTTTAAAGTTATTAAGACTTAAGAAAGAATGGATCAATGATTTTCATAGTATTTGTGAATAAATTTACTATTGTGCAAAAGTATAAAGAAAATAAACTGCACTGGTGCAAATGAATGTGTAGATTGCTTGCTTAGGCTTTTATAAAAAATTCTACTTCAATATAAATAGCAATAAATAATTTTGTATCAATGTGATAAAGGCAGAAAATAAAGAAAACCCGTCATCATTTTATGATAGAAATACAAGTGCCTAGGAGAAGAAATCACCAAGCTAAGAAATGTATTGGCAAAGGAAGGAAAAAGTTTAAGAATGCTGAAGGGAAGTCCCAGTGGGGCAAAGCCTCTGTCGAGTAGGACATGGTATCCTGAGTATGGATATGTAGGTTATGGGCATGCATGGAAGAGGCAAAGCCACCAATCAGGTCTAAATGTGAGATTTTGTTAGTTATCGATATGCTGCCTCTTGGTGCATTTGATCTTTTTAATTTTGGATGGTTATGAGGTCATCCATAAGCAAAGTCTCCGTCAAGAAAGATTCTGCATCCCAAGAAAGTTTATGCTGAGGTAAGATGCAATGTAGTACTAACTAACGTTAGATTGACCAGCATCAAATTATGACTAGCTGCTTTGACTTAAGTAACTGTTTTGAATTTTTTGTGGGTAATTCTAGGCAATAACTCTGCACGGACTGCGAGGAATGTTCCTGTGAATGCGACAGCCACTAGGGATTGGGTCATCCAATGTATTTCGCCATGTTCACTACTAGCCCCTGGGGGTTAATTACAGTCAACCCCCAAAAAATAACGGTAAATTCTTAATAAGCAACCAAAATACTATAGGAAACTGTAATTTCCAAAGAAATACCAGACGCAGAGTTATTAGCAAGATTTCCCTTCTTGTGCACCATGGGGTGGAACCATAGACGGTTATTGGGCAACCAACTGGGAATTTACCACCTGCATTTCTTGTTCTAGTGATAACATTGGCGCCCTTCGTGGTTTGTTTGTATGGTGCTTTTACGTTGCATGGAACCAGTGGTTATTCAGCAACGGGACCAACGGCTTTACATGACTTCCGAACCACGTCGAGAGTGAACTTCTATCACCAGAAATACACATCTCTCACTCCTCAACAGAATGGCCAAGAATCGAACCCGCGACCACCGAGGTGGGACGCTAATACCATACCAACCACGCTGCTGAGGCGCTCCTTCGTGGTTTGGGTGTGTATTTCCAGAGCATCTGGTGAGTACCTATAACAGTCTTTTTGTTTTCGCCACTTGAAAACCCTAGTCTCCTGCTCTAGTCCCCATAGAGGTATGGGTATGCAAACAAATATTACCTACTAGCTAAGATGCTATAGGCTATAAACCATAGCTGACTTGGACTATGATGCTGAATAGAATTAAAAATCTGAGCAAAGCATTGGAAAATTACAGGATTTATATTTTTATTGAAAATTAGCCTAATTTACCATCCTACTCATGTACCACTGATTTAGAGTTTTCTAAAGCTCGTTATGAAAGTAACCTGACCAAGGTTAAGTTAACCCATCTTGTCATCTGCCAAACAGCAATAGGAAATTCCTTAATGTGCACAAAATCATATACCTACTCCACAGAACCTAGTAGGTAGTATACCCAGTAATAGGTAGGTAGCTAGCTAACAATAGGTAAGGTAGAGTAGGTAGGTTGTACCTAACTGACTTTACCTAACTAGCAGCCAAAATACTACAGGAAATTGCAACTTCTCGCTAAATATTGGCCTTGTCTCTATTACTGATTAACTGCTCCCTGCCTCTATAGCCTAGCTAGTACTGGGAGGTAGGAAGGTACCTACTAGGTAGGTAGGTATGTGACATTGACAACCCTAAGGTCAGCACCGACATGACACTAGGGTTATGATGAGAGATCTGTAATACTCACAGATAAAATATAAAGTGACTGACACGAACTTCGTCGCACTTATGTTATTTCATCGTCAATAAAAGTGAACCTGTCCCTTGGGCCGACTTACCCCAAGTGTTAAGCAGAAAGTAGCAGGCGCAAAAGAGTAGACCTAAGCAACGATACACCCGTAACCTCCTCCTTTTCAACACAGCTGAATCACCTCATATTTCACTCCTTGCCAACAATTATTACATTATTTCTTTAATTTTCACAGAAAGTTCACTATTATTAGAATAATTTTAAGATTATTGATCAAACACCAGCCATAGTGATCATCTGACATTGACGGACTAGATTTTCAGCCAATGACGAGCTGATACCTGCATATTTTAGTAATGTGTCTCATTTTCACGTGAAAATACGTATGGTGTGTAAGTTAATTAAAGCCAAATTAAATCTATATAAGGTTCTAGAATTTTTAAATATAATTCACTGTATTGTATTTCTCAAACTGTATTAAGTAGTGTTCCATAAAGAGAACATACACCACAAAATAAAAAAAATATTACTAATTGAGGTTTGACACATCGTTTCAAAGGGTTTTATTTATACTCAATCATCTGTTTCTGGTAAACACAGTATGAAAACCTCCAATGACAAATTTCAACTGCAATTATTTATACCAGAGCCTAGCATATAATACTTAACTGTATTTCCTCACTGGATCCAACAATCATGGATCTTTGTAAATAACGTTCTTCAACTTTGTACAAAACTACAGATACACAGAGAAGTAACTATACATCAGTATATATTATATAATTAAAATATAATATATATATTATATAATCTATATATATATATATATATATATATATATATGTGTGTGTGTGTGTGTGTGTGTGTGTGTGTGTGTGTGTGTTGTGTGTGTGTGTGTGTGTGTGTGTGTGTGTAAGTTGAAGGTTGCCACCAGGAAACAATTACGAAACACCTCATTCGTCCTATAATTCCAAATAATTCATGTCATTCACTGAAGCTGAAGATCTACAGACTATAAACCCAAAAGGGCTTTAGTCCAAAGGGAAATCAGCAGACGGAGAGACTCGTTGTAGGAAAAGGTGATAAATGTGAGTGAATAGAAAAAAAAGGCCGATACACCTGAATTTAGGAGACCGAATTTGCTCATCGATGAATCAACACTTGTCGGTCAGAAGATTTCACAACTGCATTAGGCAAACTAATTCCTATTTTAACCGTAGTCAAAATAAAACTCTAGCAAAACTATCTATTATAAATATATATATATATATCTATATATATATATATATATATATATATACACCAAGGTCTAAGGTTAGGTTGGGTTTGGTTAGGTGGCATAAGTCCTCACCTTTCCCCAAATCGGATGACTACCATCTCGAATAAGATCCTTTCTCAAGTTTATGAGTTCCAGTTAACCTTGGTGATATAACTGAAATGGTAACATGTAAGACTACTGAAGTGAGATTAGATGACATTAAAATGTTCCCTCGCTGGCCATGTCCCTCACATCTATTAATTCCCCTGAAATTTTGGGACTTCAAGTTCATGGGCTCGGTATGTGAACCAGTCTCATCATAAACCTTCCAATGATAAATCAATGCCCACAGCACTGTTGCCTTTAGCGTGCCACCTGGGCAAGATCTGGGGAGAAGGAGAACAGTAGTTGCCAAGGGCTACCCATTCCTCCTTTCGGTGGAACCAGCTCTTCCTTTAGAGCCAAGTTAAATCTGATCAGCTAAAAAAAAATGGGACCACAGTACCTTCTGTCAAGGTTGATTTAGAATCTTTTCTTCTTCTTTTTTTCCAAGGGAGGATTCTTGTCCTTTTATACCTAATTTTTGTCTAATTACACTGGATAAGAGGGGAAGCAAAGGTAGTCGCAGGTCACAGTCTAGATACTCTCTGGACTGTGTCGCAGGTAAAGGGAATGAAATGGACTAAGCGCGAGAATGAACATCTTGGCATAGCACAAGCGATAAGGTAATGGATCGCTGTGATTCTATTAATTAAAACAGAATGATCAGCCAGATAAGAAACTAGTAACCATCGTATTAAGTAAATCCTGAACAGTAAGTTTGCTTACGGCAGCCTTGAACCAAATCCTCTAGATAAGGCCTTAGCATGGACAAAAGCAATGACGCAAGATTCTACAAAGTCTGTAAGAGATTTGTTGTTGTTAGATTAAGCTGGCCTTGTGTCAGCACGGGCTCTTGCTCGTGAGAACGTCCCCTCAGAAATTTCTAGAAGAGGTGCATTAAACATGAAAAAGACACGACATGAGACAACGAGCTCATAGGGCTCATTAAAATCTATTCATGTATTCAAAAGCAACATGGCGGGATTCCAGATGTACTAGATCTATAGAAACCAGATCACAAGGGCAGATTTATATAAGCTAGATAACTCACAAATGGAATCCAATAAAAGTGAAGGTTCCATTTATTTCAAATATTGAGTATGAGAACTACTTGTTTCTTGGTGGTTATGAGTACTTATAGAATTTATGGGAATATACTTTAAAACTTGTGTAATCTTGATAAATGCATATAAGGTCTTCTGCGGACCGCATTACAAGATTAAAAACAGTTACATAGCTGAATAAATGGTTGTGTTTTGGACATGTGAGGGTTAATGTTGACAAATATCAGTTTCGGAGTAGACAATGGTCCCATTTCATATCATTTTATGGAAACATGATTCTCTCTCTCTCTCTCTCTCTCTCTCTCTCTCTCTCTCTCTCTCTCTCTCTCTCTCTCTCCTCTCTCTCTCTCTCTCTCTCTCTCTCTCTCTCTCTCTCTCTCTCTCTCTCTCTCGTGGCTTTTTGCAGGTCATTGTGACTGCGCACCAACGACCTCAAGAGTAGGTTCTGACACTTCATTAGGCATAACTGGTTCTGAGCATCTCTGTCTTGGTCCTGTAGAGTGACTTCTGCTACTGACTTTGTATTGGAATCCATAAAAATCTTGATATTGATTAAACATTCATGGCAAAACAAAATTATTTAATGACAAAAATTTTACAGTACTAGGAACCCTATCCTTTGACGAGAAAGGAACCTGTTATTTGACAATCAGACTATTGTATTCAATTTTGTAACATTAGAAAGAAAAATCTGAAATCATTACATCGTTCAGGAAGGCGAAAAATTATATCTCTTACAATTTGAAAGATGGTAAAACACAAAATAAAAATCCTGCGTCCGAACCCTGATTCATTTCAAAACATTATCAACTCTTCCACAACCCATAGAGACAGCTAGGCAAACTAGACACAGGCGAGTGAGTATATAACCATCGTTTAACTTCGCTGACGAATGCAACAATTCAGAGGAGTTGTCCCGTCTAAAGAAGACTTTAAAGACAGGTAATGCAACCGATGAACAGACGAAACCACCTCTTGAATACTTAGTAGGTCCACGAGACCAAAGTCTAAAGATTCCTTGCGCGAGACTAGCATCGCATTGAGATGGATTCCGATCGCTTCTGTTATTGGAAGCCGCAGAATTGGGATAATTTACTTAGTCACTGACTCGTCACTCGCCGTCACCTTGGCTTCTGCAGCTCTCTCTCTCCGAGTATATATTGTGTCATCCCTAAGTAAACTAAAAATATTGTGATCCTCCTCAAAATCATGTTGACGTAATTAAAAGTATTGTTTATGGAGCTGCCAATGTTAGTCATGACAGTAATTTCCCTGCGTGCTGTAAGAAAACTTTGACCGATCTTAAAAAAGACAATACAATCGATTCACATCACAAAAGCTGATTTTAAATAGTATAGTACTTTTAGATAAAGCTGACTACATATATGCAAATCCTACTGGATGATGATACGACTTACAAAAAACTAATATAAAATCTACTTGGTCAAGACAAAAAAAAATAATAATAATAGCACAGTGAAAAAAATCTTCGAATCTAATAAAGAACCACTAGGTCCATTGTCAGTCAAATTTCCCTCGTTACTTCTGTAAAGGTTAGTAACAACGCAAAAAAAAAAAAAAAAAAAAAAAAAAAATCCTATGCGGCCTATTTAATCAGTACTGTTGGCTCGATATCATATCAACTTTCGAAATATTACCAAGCTTGGAACTATCTCCGATTCTCACATATATAATTCTCTAGATTTAGTTGATAAATTAAAAAAAATCCCTTTTTGCCCCACTGATAGATTCGTTAGTTTTGATGTTTTCTCTCTTTTTACTTAAGTCCCTATAGATTCTATTTCAGAGTGTCTTAGTAAAGAACTAACCCAGCATTATTTTATCGACAAATATTTGGTATGGCAATGGCCAACCCTTTATCATCCTTTCTCTCAAACTTGTATCTGGAATTCTTTGAAAAACGCTATTTAGCTAATATCATTTATATTCCTTGAAGTGGTATAGACACGTTGACGAAGTTCTAGCTGTTTTGCCTGCTGGTATTGATGTAAATGGTTTTCTCTCAAATTTGAATAACCAGATACCATCAATTAGTTTACTTTAGAATTGAAAAAAGACAATTGCCTCCCTTTCTTAATTGTTTTAATACATAGAGAACCATTTCAATGCAAATCCAGTATTTATGGGAAACCGACCAACAACTTAACTTTTGTCCATTTTTATTCAGGCTATCATATTAATATCAAATTATCAATGTCTTCTATGTTCGGACGAGCATTACGCATTGTCAGTCCCCATATTTGGATCAGGAAATTGAATACATAAGAAAAATGGCGACAGATTTATGTTATCCTTCACATATATTAGATATTTGCTATAATAAAGCCTACAATTATAAATCAGTTACCTTACAGATATTTTCTTTGTAGCAGTGTTTAATATGGGTTTTGTAAAATTGTTCACTTTGAGAAAATTTTTTTTATTGTTTATCAAAATGAGATTTATTGAATCGTATTTGTATAACAATTTTTGTGGTCAGTTACTTCCCTGGATAATCTTTTAATTGTCTTGTCCCTGCTTTCAAGCAGTTGGATTTAATCTTTTGTAAACTTCTCAAGTTAAATTGTACCCCTGTTTGGGTAGGTCTACTAATTCTCCAGATGTGTTGGATTCCGAGTATAAAGTTTCCTTTATAATTCCTATTCATACGAGCTTTCTTCGTAAACTTACTTTCATATTTATATATCAGTCTGCTTGGTATAGGACGAGAGTCGAAATGCCGTGTTTCACTTTTCTTCGTGGATTTTGCCTTTATGTCTGTGCGTGTATGTGTGTGAAACCTTTTACAATGACTTTCAGACCAGCAGCAAAAGCGATAAGGATAAACAACAGATTCTAAAGATAAAGATGACAGCCTCGCTGTACTGTACGACACTCAGATTCTAGAACTTTCACCTGAAACGTCGTCAGTATTCTGTGCACTGAGGCGCAGTCTCTAACGTGGCGACGACAACACATTAGTAATGCAAATTGCGTTGCTTCCCTGTGACGTAATAGATCCGAAGTGAAACGAGTTTAGTTGACTCTCAGTAAAAATAACTTCCGTTATGAGTTCCAACACTTGTCAACTACTTTATCAATATCGCCTAAAAGAAGTTTTCGTCTTAATCATCCTTGCTTATTAAGGGAGATTCTTCTACCCGTCCTCACTCGGTCTAACTGGTTATACACCTCATATTCATTGGCTATTGTTTATGATACCGCCACCGCCCCTCCCCCCCTGAGAATAACTATCGTCTCGCTTTTGGATGTTGAGTCGTCTCCTTTCCAATTCCTCTTTCACTTCATCTAGTCAAAAAGGGACAAAAACATGGAAAATCAGAATGAAACTGAATGTCGTCGTGGAGGGAAAAGTGCAAAAGAATGGAGGGACGATTCAGCAAAATCTATAGTCTATAGTCTAGAGTAATGTAAAATGCTAATCAAAAGATAGTGTGAGAGAATTTGTAGTAGAAGGATAATGTACACAGTCTACACTCCAGCAACCTTGCTCTGCTGCACGAAAGAAGAATATATAACTAAGAAAGCTTCAGTGGATCAGATACTTGCGCATTCAGAAAGGATGAATCACATTACGGACAGAATAAAAACGCAAAAGCATATCAGCTTAAGGCAAATGAAAATAACAAAAACCACAGCAAGAGATTAGTGACATTCGAAATGAGGCCTTGGAAGAGAAGCAGAGGAGAGAGGGGTAGGGGGTTGACGGTTGGGGAGCGGGGTTGATGGCGAAGGTTATCTGATGAATAGTCTCACCACTGTGGCGTGAGGATTGAGGGTTACCCGGTCGAAGATCTCTTAATTTTCAATTATGATATGACAACGTACATTTTTACCAAGCAGATCACTTCCTGAGAGAGAGAGAGAGAGAGAGAGAGAGAGAGAGAGAGAGAGAGAGAGAGAGAGAGAGAGAGAGAGAGAGAGAGAGAGAGAGAGAGAACTAGTACCATGTGGACTGTGAAGTCATAACAATACGCCGAGGGAGTAAAAAATTACATTGCAAATGCAACCAACTGCCTATTGCCTAACATATGCAAAAAGGAGAAGAGAAGTAGTGTCTGAAACGCAGGTGTGCAAAGCATCCAGGTTTTTCATCAAAGCGATGAGATCAAACAAAAGCGACAGACTTCAATCGGTTCATTCAATACCTCTTCCCTATACAGATTTGCAGAGAGCCCAAGTTTACCAGCTTATTTTGATCCTGCATCCTTAAAACACCCAGCATTTCTGTCCGGGTTTTCATTAAGAAATAATTGAGAGACAATAGCTGAGACGTCTATTGAAATATTACATCGTCGTGAAAGCTTATCATTAGTTTAACTGCATATATTTACGTCGGTTATTTGACGAATGCAGCTGTAACAAACAAGGTGTGCTTGATGGTGTAATGAGAGTGAGTTCGAACCCCATCTGGAAGGGAGACTTTCTTTATTCCTTCCATTTCGGATTTTAAGGCTTTTGGAGGGAAGCTCTATTGAGGAAAATTAATAAACTCAGAATTCAAGAGGTGAGTGTGGCTGTAGTTGATTCACATCAACCGTGTTATTTGATGTCTAGGCCAGTCCCTTACGACGCTCCTGATTGGCTATTGATAAGCCAGTGACAGGACTGGAAACTCTCAGTCTCTCGAGAGAGTTCACATGGGTGAGATGTATGTTCCAACTCTCCTGAGGGATATTTTTGAAAGTCATATCCATCAGGAGAGGTGAAACATGCATGCTACCTATATGAACTCTCTCTCGAGAGACTGAAAGTTTCCAGCCCCGTGTTTGGCTTATCAACAGCCAATCAGGAGCGTCGTAAGGGACTGGCCTAGACATCAGTTGCACGGCTGATGTGAATCCACTATAGTACAATACGTATAAAGGGTAATAGGTGGAAAGTAAAATACTTAGTAAGCTTTAGATCACCGGCAAAGGACATATATCAGGCACATGCATGATCAACCTTCCATGAATTATAGCTACTATGTGGTCAAGCACTGGGGCACTTGAAGCCATTCAGCGCTTTAGACAGTGAAAAGAAGAAGTTGAAGAGTTTGGACAGCAAGATTGGATAATGGAAGAGGAATAGATGTGAAGTAAAAGGCTGAAAAGCGTGCGCAACTATGGCTGAAGGGACATTGCAAACAACACTTAAAAACAACAGTGCCACAATAGACAGAAGTCTCCCACTGAAGTGTCGCATACGTTTTCTTTCGAGCTACCTCGTTTTCTAAAGGCCGATTATTGGAAACTGCAGATTTTGTTGCAGTTTGTTGTCTGCGGCATAATTATATTTTTGCACGGTAATTTTGTAAACAGAGTAATGATTATGAGAGATGTTTGTCAATGTATAATGGGAGAGATGACAGGCAGCTGTTAAAATGTAAGGAGACGACGTTAAAGTCAACAGCTAGACTTCTAAGGAAAACTGCATTGCTATAAACTGCCATGCATCATTTAGTCTACTATAGGCTTCTTACTTTTTCGGACTTGTATATTAGTACATATACGTGTAGGTACATTTCCGTTTGCTGATTTCGTTATTATTATTATTTTATTTTTTTTGCTCTACCACAGTCCTCCAATTCGACTGGGTGGTATTTATAGTGTGGGGTTCCGGGTTGCATCCTGCCTCCTTAGGAGTCCATCACTTTTCTTACTATGTGCGCCGTTTCTAGGATCATACTCTTCTGCATGAGTCCTGGAGCTACTTCAGCCTCTAGTTTTTCTAGATTCCTTTTCAGAGATCTTGGGATCGTGCCTAGTGCTCCTATGATTATGGGTACAATTTCCACTGGCATATCCCATATCCTTCTTATTTCTATTTTCAGATCTTGATACTTATCCATTTTTTCCCTCTCTTTCTCTTCAACTCTGGTGTCCCATGGTACTGCGACATCAATGAGTGATACTTTCTTCTTGACTTTGTCAATCAACGTCACGTCTGGTCTATTTGCACGTATCACCCTATCTGTTCTGGTACCATAGTCCCAGAGGATCTTTGCCTGATCGTATTCTATCACTCCCTCAGGTACCACTTATTACTGCAAGGTAGCTGATGTTTCTTGCACAGGCTCCAGTGGAGGGCTTTTGCCACTGAACCATGCCTCTTTTTGTACTGGTTCTGTGCAAGTGCCGGGCATTCGCTTGCTATGTGGGTTATGGTTTCATTTTTCGTATTGCACTTCCTACATATGGGATAGATGTTATCTCCGTCTATCGTTCTTTGAACATATCTGGTTCTTAGGGCCTGATCTTGTGCCGCTGCTATCATTCCTTCAGTTTCCTTCTTTAGCTCTCCTCTCTGTAGCCATTCCCATGTGTCATCGCTGGCTAGTTCTTTAGTCTGTCTCATGTATTGTCCGTGCATTGGTTTGTTGTGCCAGTCCTCTGTTCTGTTTGTCATTCTCCTGTCTCTGTATATTTGTGGGTCTTCTTCACTGGTTTTCAGATAATGCCCCAGTGCTCTGTTCTCGATGTTGACGCAGTCCTCTATACTTAGTAGTCCTCTCACTCCTTCCTTTCGTGTTATGTATAGTCTGCCCGTATTTGCTCTTGGGTGTAGTGCTTTGTGTATTGTCACATGTTTCCTGGTTTTCTGATCTATGTTGCGGAGTTCTGCCTTCGTCCATTCCACTATTCCTGCGCTGTATCTGATTACTGGCACTGCCCATGTGTTTATGGCTTTTATCATATTTCCGGCGTTGAGTTTTGACTTGAGTATCGCCTTGAATCTCTGCATACATTCTTTCCTGATCGTATCCTTCATCTCTTGGTGTTTTATATCCCCTCCTTCCATTATTCCCAGGTATTTGTATCCAGTCTCATCTATGTGTTTGATGTTGCTCCCATCTGGTAGCTTTATCCCTTCAGTTCTCGTTACTTTGCCTTTTTGTATGTTGACTAAGGCGCATTTTTCTATTCTAAACTCCATCCTGATGTCCCCAGATACAATCCTTACAGTGTAGATTAGGGTATCTATTTCCTTGATGCTCTTACCATACAGCTTGATGTCGTCCATGAACATCACATGGTTGATTCTTTTGGCTCTTTTCTTGAGTTGGTACCCGGCATCCATCTTCTGTATTACTTTTGTCAAGGGAATCATGGCTACTACGAAGAGTAGTGGGGACAGTGAGTCGCCCTGGAAGATCGCTCTCCTGATATTAACCTCTGCTAGTCTTATTCCAGAGCTTGTAAGTATTGTATTCCAGTTGCGCATTGTATTTTTGAGGAAGCTGATGGTGTTTTCCTCTGCCCCATATATTTTCAGGCATTCTATTAGCCATGTGTGTGGTATCATGTCGAAGGCTTTCTTATAGTCTATCCATGCCATGCTTAGGTTGGTTTTCCTTCTCCTACTGTTCTTCATTACCATTTTGTCTATCAGGAGCTGGTCTTTTGTGCCCCTACACTTCCTTTTGCAGCCTTTCTGTTGGTGGGGGATGGTGTTTGTCTCTAGGTAGTTGTATAGCCTTTCACTTATGACACCTGTTAGTAACTTCCACATTATTGGTAGGCAGGTGATAGGCCTGTAGTTACTGGCTATATTTCCCTTACTCTTGTGTTTTTGTACTAAGGATGTTCTTCCTGTGGTCATCCATTTGGGTACATGGTGATTTGTGATACAATGCTGGAGTTGTTCTGCTACTCGTGGGTGTAGGGCCTTGAAGTTTTTGAGCCAGTATCCATGGACTTCATCGGGACCTGGGGCTTTCCAGTTTGGCATTTTCTTTAGTTGGTGTCTGACTGTGTCTGTCGTGATCTCTGTGAATCTTTGTTTTATTCTCCCTGTTTCTTCTTCCTTGACTTCCTGGAGCCATGTTGTATGTTTGTTGTGTGATACCGGATTGCTCCATATGTTTTCCTAGTCTCTTACTTGGTTCGGCTTCAGGAATTTCTTGGTGGTTGTCTTCCCCTCTTAGTTGGCTGTATAGTCTTTTCTGGTTGGTTCCGAATAGTTTGTTCTGTTGGTATCCCTTATTCCTGTTCATGTACCGTTGTATCTTATGTGCTTTGGCCTTAAGCCTATGTTTTCCTAGTCTCTTACTTGGTTCGGCTTCAGGAATTTCTTGGTGGTTGTCTTCCCCTCTTAGTTGGCTGTATAGTCTTTTCTGGTTGGTTCCGAATAGTTTGTTCTGTTGGTATCCCTTATTCCTGTTCATGTACCGTTGGATCTTATGTGCTTTGGCCTTAAGCCTCTGTTTTACATCTTCTATTGTGTTGTTTAGTTCCCTCTCTTGTACTTTGTATTTCTCGTTCAGTTCCTCCCTTGTTTTCTTGCTTCTTAGCCTTTTTTCTGCCATCTCTTTCAGTTTACTCAAGTCAGATCTCATCACCATGATTTGCTTTTCCAGTTGCCTTTTCCAAGGAGGTTGCTGTTTTGGTTTCTGTTGGGTTGGTTGTGCTGGTGGTGTTGGTGTTCGGATCCCCATCAGTTCTCCTACTAATCTTGCTCCTGCATATGCCAAGTTATTTGTTTCTGTGATACTGGTGGTGTGTATTATGGCCATTATTTCATGGACCTCACTTGTTGTCTCCTTTAATTTCTTGGTGTTGTAGGCTTTCATGTAGGGGATCTTTGTTCTCTCTGTATCTGACTCCATCCATTGTCTAATCTTTTCTACCCATTCCGTCCTCTCTGTTACTTCGTCGGTGTTTCTTCGTGTGTCGTTGTTTGATACCTCATCATCCCTGTCGTCTTCTGTGGCATCGTTTCTCAGTTCGTTGTCGTGTGGCATTTCCCTTTCCAGTTCTTCTCTTTCTGTTGGGGAGAGCCAGTTCTTTTTCTTTATGTTCCTTACTTGGTCTGCCAGCCTCTGCTCTGTTTGGGGGGTGTTATTCCTCTCATTCCAGATGTTGGCCAACCTTCTTCTATATCCTCTCTCCGTCGGGTTGCTTCTGATGTAGCATCTCCATATTTCCTTATTTTCTTCTCTTGTCCATTTCTTCCTTTGGTTTGCTTCTGTAGCTCCAATCTCAGGCTGATGGTTACTGTCGTTGTGGTGGTCAGTTGCTGGATGACGACCTCCAAGTACCTGACCGTCTTCCCCTTCAATTGGGTTAAATACCTGGCTGCCGGACGAAGCTCTTCTGTTGCCTGAGGTTCCATTTACGTCGTTGTCGTTTATTCCTTCATTTCTTAACATCATTGCTGAGTTTTGCTATTTAACCCATAGCTGGACCATACCCCATCAGGGATAGGTACTCATTAACAGCTGAGTAAACTGAGGAAATTATGGTAAAGATCCTTTCCCAAGGAGTCAACGCCGAGGAGAGCGGTCACCCATCCAACGACTGACCAGCCTCAATGTTGCTTAACCAGTCAATTGACGGCATAACCCACTCTGCCACGGCGCCACATATTATTATTATTATTATTATTATTATTATTATTATTATTATTATTATTATTATTATTATTATTATTATTATGCCATGAATGAATGCCAGTGCTGGCACAGAAAATACGGTGACATAATCATTACTAAAATGTGACCCTAATATGTGGGAGAGTCACTGGATTAAAAGAATAAACAACAACGGCAAACAATTATCGGCAATAGTTTTTAAAATTCCACTGAAAACTTGTTATCTCCTGTTCCATGTAGCCATCTAAGTAACTTCACTATAGATAAGAAAAGAGAATGATACATTTATATACCAGTACCACTAGTACTATTATGCCTTTATCGAACATAACAGCTCACGATAGTGGGTGACCATGCAGCTTTTGCTCTGTAATGTCTCTTATTCTCACACCTCTCCTAACTCTCTGCCCTCCAAGGGTAAAAACCCATGCCATCTCATGACTGATTTAATCTGTTAACAACAGCAACAACCTTTGTACCCAGATAATTCTGCCTTTCCCAAATATTTACTTTGCACAGATAAATATCACAATTAGCGTCTAAGGAGGAGCGCAAAAGATGCCAACTGCTGATAAACAGACTGCTGATCCACAGCTCACTCATTGACACATGGCGTTCAAAGACCTCAGAGTTTTGTGAGTTTCATTGCTTTTACACTATAGCCGCAGTAAGCGGCTTTCTTTGAATCTTAAGGGCACGTATAGCAAAATTAACAGGATGGAACCACATAATTATTCCGATAATAGTACTATACCCTTCAAACCTGACACCTGTGTGAACATTTACAGGGTATTTGTGCTGGTGGGAATAACGACTTTGGCCACTGATAACGTTTCTCTTGTATTCTAAACACATTCATTGCTCAGGATCCATCAACGCCACCTTCGTGTTATAAGGAATGATAGTTTAAATGCATAGGATGGTTGTTTTCGGTCTCATTTATACAGTTTAGTCAACCCTGTTGGAAACACACGATTTAAAGGGCAGTATATTTGATAATTTTCTTTGTAATGAATGAAAAATTGCAGTCTATTTAGTCATAGTTATAACACCGAGGGAAGCATGGCAGATTTATTAAACAGTGGATTCAATTATTCCAACCAGGAAATTTATTTTGAAAAAATGACAGGATTTAATTATTCCAGCCAGAAAATTTATGTATAAGTGACAATTAGGATTCAATGATTCTATTCTGAAAATTTATGAAAATGGACAGTGGGTTTAGCTATCAAAATCAGAAAATCCATGTCGTACGAGGACAATGGACTTAGGACCTTGTAACTGAAAATTCATGAAAACGGCGGTTTTCCATGATCCTTAGCCACCACAAATGCGTCCAAGTAAGAGAATGCACGAGCCCATTAAAATATAATGACGCAATTTTCTCCAAGTTCGAGATTACTGCGATAAGATTATTGACTCATATATTCAACACCGACTCACTCACGCTATTGACTTCTCGGGAATCATTCTGGCTCCTGTTCTAAAGAGTCCTGGTCGTTTTGACCGTAAGTCATTAAGGCCGTAACATCCAAAACTGGCAAACGACCTAAACAACGTAAGACGTTATGTATATGGCATTTACTTTCATTATTCTATGCTTTACGTACTCCCCCAAGGGACTGGTACTATAAATACGGCGCCCATTTTGCATGTAAACTGGAAGTTGCCGAACCCAGAGCCGTATATAGAGAGAGTTCTGGCCGAACCTAGACGGGTGCTTAGGCCTAAATGACTTAGGCCGAAACGACTAGGAAACGTTCTGAACTGTGATTTAAGTTATTGTTTTCTTTCAGAAATCATCACTAGAAGAGACTAATTTACTTCTCGGTGAGAAAAGGAATATATTTGAATTCGATACAGGGGCTAACGAAGTTAACTCGAATTGCTTACGATTGCGACAGGCCTCGTG